>NW_027279273.1:70000-100000 GCF_046629955.1 Centroberyx affinis | reverse complement strand
TCAGAAGTGTACCTGGGATGAACCGGTTGAGGTGGAGGTGGAAGAACTCCAGAGACGTGGAGCCCCTCGCGCAGCGATACACAGGCAGACTGACTGTGCCCTTGGTCAGCCTGCCGGTCTCGGTATACAGCTGTACACCAGGAGGATCCTGGATGCAGTGGAGGTGGCGCCTCTGTCCCCCTCCAGACTTCCTGGATGCAGACATATCACTGTTCTCACTGTATTCAGTTAGTTTGTGAGCCAGCAGCAATTTTAGCTTATTCGGGCGTTCCCGGGCCCAGAAATGTGTGGCGCTGCCAATTTCACTGTTCCTCACTCAAATCTCACTGTTCTCACTGTATTCAGTTAGTTTGTGAGCCAGCAGCAATTTCGGCTTATTCGGGCCTCACCGGGCCCAGAAATGTGTGGCGCTGCCAATTTCACTGTTCCTCACTCAAATCTCACTGTTCTCACTGTATTCAGTTAGTTTGTGAGCCAGCAGCTAACTGAATACAGTGTGTGTTACACTGACAGTAACGCAGTGTAATGCAGTGCAACACACACTGGCACAGTGTAACACTCAGTAACACAGTGTAACACACTTTAACACGCTGTTTAACGCAGTGCAACACACACTGACACACTCTAAAACACAGTAACACAGTGTAACACACACTTACAGTGTAACACACAGTAACGCAGTGCAACACACACTGACACTGTACACACAGTAACGCAGTGTAACACACTGTAACACGCAGTGTAACGCAGTGCAACACACACTGACACACTAAAACACAGTAACGCAGTGTAACGCAG
Source organism: Centroberyx affinis (assembly GCF_046629955.1). Taxonomy (NCBI): domain Eukaryota; kingdom Metazoa; phylum Chordata; class Actinopteri; order Beryciformes; family Berycidae; genus Centroberyx; species Centroberyx affinis. The sequence continues at coordinate 99,202 of NW_027279273.1, read as the reverse complement.
TGTAAGGCATTGCAACACAGACTGACAGTGTAACACACATTAATACAGTTTAACACACTAACACACACTGACACACTGTACACACAGTAACGCAGTGTAACAAACTGCAACACACACTTACAGTGTAACACACAGTTAAGCAGTGTAACTCAGTGTAACAGTGCAACACACACTTACACACTAAAACACAGTAACGCAATGTAACACAGTGTAACACACTGCAATACACAGTGTAACACACAGTATCAGCAGTGTAACGCAGTGTAACGCAGTGTAACACAGTGTAACACAGTGCAACACACACTGACACAGTGTAACACACAGGAACGCAGTGTAACACACTGTAACACGCAGTGTAACGCAGTGCAACACACACTGACACACTGTAAAACACAGTAACGCAGTGTAACAAACAGCAACACACACTGACACAGTGTAACACACAGGAACGCAGTGTAACACACTGTAACACGCAGTGTAACGCAGTGCAACACACACTGACACACTGTAAAACACAGTAACGCAGTGTAACAAACAGCAACACACACTTACACACTAAAACACAGTAACGCAGTGTAACGCAATGTAACACACTGCAACACACACTGCAACACACGCTGACAGTGTAACACACAGTAACGCAGTGTAACGCAGTACAACACACACTGACACAGTGTAACACACTGGAACACGCAGTGTAACGCAGTGCAACACACACTGACACAGTGTAACACACTAACACGCACTGAAACTGTACACACAGTGACGCAATGTAACACACTGTAACATGCAGTGTAACGCAGTGTAACACTCACTGACACACTGTAAAACACAGTAACGCAGTGTAACGCAGTGTAACACTGCAACAAACACTGACAGTGTAACACACAGGAACGCAGTGTAACGCAGTGTAACGCAGTGCAACACACACTGACACAGTGTAACACAAAGGAACGCAGTGTAACACACTGTAACAAGCAGTGTAACGCAGTGCAACACACGCTGACAGTGTAACACACATTAAAGCAGTGTAACACACTAACACACACTGACACTGTACACACAGTAACGCAGTGTAACACACTGTAACACGCAGTGTAACACAGTGCAACACACACTGACACACTAAAACACAGTAACGCAGTGTAACGCAGTGTAAGGCATTGCAGCACAGACTGACAGTGTAACACACATTAACACAGTGTAACACACTAACACACACTGACACACTGTACACACAGTAATGCAGTGTAACAAACTGCAACACACACTTACAGTGTAACACACAGTTAAGCAGTGTAACTCAGTGTAACAGTGCAACACACACTTACACACTAAAACACAGTAATGCAGTGTAAGGCAGTGTAACACACTGCAACACACACTGACAGTGTAACACACAGTATCGCAGTGTAACGCAGTGTAACGCAGTGTAACGCAGTGCAGCACACACTGACACAGTGTAACACACAGGAATGCAGTGTAACAAACTGTAACACGCAGTGTAACGCAGTGCAACACACACTGACACACTGTAAAACACAGTAACGCAGTGTAACAAATTGCAACACACACTTACAGTGTAACACACAGTTAAGCAGTGTAACGCAGTGTAACAGTGCAACACACACTTACACACTAAAACACAGTAACGCAGTGTAACACACTGCAACACACACTGACAGTGTAACACACAGTAACGCAGTGTAACGCAGTGCAACACACACTGACACAGTGTAACACACTGTAACACGCAGTGTAACGCAGTGCAACACACACTGACACAGTGTAACACACAGTAACGCAGTGTAACACACTGTAACATGCAGTGTAACGCAGTGTAACACACACTGACAGACTGTAAAACCCAGTAACGCAGTGTAACACTGCAACAAACACTGACAGTGTAACACACAGTAATGCAGTGTAACACACTGTAACACACACTGACACACTGTACACACAGTAAGGCAGTGTAACACACAGTAACGCAGTGTAACACACAGTAACGCAGTGTAACACACAGTAACGCAGTGTAAAACACAGTAATGCAGTGTAACACACAGTAACGCAGTGTAACACACAGTAACGCAGTGTAAAACACAGTAATGCAGTGTAACACAGTAACACAGTGTAACACACTGTAACACCCAGTGTAACGCAGTGCAACACACACTGACACACTGTAACACACTAACACGCACTGAAACTGTACACACAGTGACGCAATGTAACACACTGTAACATGCAGTGTAACGCAGTGTAACACTCACTGACACACTGTAAAACACAGTATCGCAGTGTAACGCAGTGTAACGCAGTGCAGCACACACTGACACAGTGTAACACAGAGGAATGCAGTGTAACAAACTGTAACACGCAGTATAACGCAGTGCAACACACACTGACACACTGTAAAACACAGTAACGCAGTGTAACAAATTGCAACACACACTTACAGTGTAACACACAGTTAAGCAGTGTAACGCAGTGTAACAGTGCAACACACACTTACACACTAAAACACAGTAACGCAGTGTAACACACTGCAACACACCCTGCAACACACACTGACAGTGTAACACACAGTAACGCAGTGTAACGCAGTGCAACACACACTGACACAGTGTAACACACTGTAACACGCAGTGTAACGCAGTGCAACACACACTGACACAGTGTAACACACATTAAAGCAGTGTAACACACTGTAACACGCACTGACACTGTACACACAGTAACGCAGTGTAACACACTGTAACATGCAGTGTAACGCAGTGTAACACACACTGACACACTGTAAAACCCAGTAACGCAGTGTAACACTGCAACAAACACTGACAGTGTAACACACAGTAATGCAGTGTAACACACTGTAACACACACTGACACACTGTACACACAGTAACGCAGTGTAACACACAGTAACGCAGTGTAACACACAGTAACGCAGTGTAAAACACAGTAATGCAGTGTAACACACAGTAACGGAGTGTAACACACAGTAACGCAGTGTAAAACACAGTAATGCAGTGTAACACAGTAACACAGTGTAACACACTGTAACACCCAGTGTAACGCAGTGCAACACACACTGACACACTGTAACACACTAACACGCACTGAAACTACACACAGTGACGCAATGTAACACACTGTAACATGCAGTGTAACGCAGTGTAACACTCACTGACACACTGTAAAACACAGTAACGCAGTGTAACGCAGTGTAACACTGCAACAAACACTGACAGTGTAACACACAGGAACGCAGTGTAACGCAGTGCAACACACACTGACACAGTGTAACACAAAGGAACGCAGTGTAACACACTGTAACAAGCAGTGTAACGCAGTGCAACACACGCTGACAGTGTAACACACATTAAAGCAGTGTAACACACTAACACACACTGACACTGTACACACAGTAACGCAGTGTAACACACTGTAACACGCAGTGTAACACACTGTAACACGCAGTGTAACACAGTGCAACACACACTGACACACTAAATCACAGTAACGCAGTGTAACGCAGTGTAAGGCATTGCAACACAGACTGACAGTGTAACACACATTAACACAGTGTAACACACTAACACACACTGACACACTGACGCAGTGCAACACACACTGACACAGTGTAACACACATTAAAGCAGTGTAACACACTGTAACACGCACTGACACTGTACACACAGTAACGCAGTGTAACACACTGTAACATGCAGTGTAACGCAGTGTAACACACACTGACACACTGTAAAACCCAGTAACGCAGTGTAACACTGCAACAAACACTGACAGTGTAACACACAGTAATGCAGTGTAACACACTGTAACACACTCTGACACACTGTACACACAGTAACGCAGTGTAACACACAGTAACGCAGTGTAACACACAGTAACGCAGTGTAAAACACAGTAATGCAGTGTAACACACAGTAACGCAGTGTAAAACACAGTAACGCAGTGTAAAACACAGTAATGCAGTGTAACACCCAGTGTAACGCAGTGCAACACACACTGACACACTGTAAAACACAGTAACGCAGTGTGACGCAGTATAACTCAGTGCAACACACACTGACACAGTGTAACACACAGTAACACAGTGTAACACACTGTAACACGCAGTGTAACGCAGTGCAACACACACTGACACACTGTAAAACACAGGAACGCAGTGTAACAAACTGCAACACACACTGACACTGTACACACAGTAACGCAGTGTTACACACTGTAACATGCAGTGTAACGCAGTGCAACACACACTGACACAGTGTAACACACTGTAACACGCAGTGTAATGCAGTGCAACACACACTGACACAGTGTAACACACCTTAAAGCAGTGTAACACACTGTAACGCACTGACACTGTACACACAGTAACGCAGTGTAACATGCAGTGTTACGCAGTGTAACACACTGACACACTGTAAAACACAGTAACGCAGTGTAACGCAGTGTAACACTGCAACAAACACTGACAGTGTAACACACAGTAATGCAGTGTAACACACTGTAATACACACTGACACACTGTACACACAGTAACGCAGAGTAACACACAGTAACGCACAGTAACGCAGTGTAACTCAGTGCAACACACACTGACACAGTGTAACACACAGTAACGCAGTGTAACACACAGTAATGCAGTGTAAAACACAGTAATGCAGTGTAACACACAGTAACGCAGTGTAAAACACAGTAATGCAGTGTAAAACACAGTAATGCAGTGTAACACACTGTAACACGCAGTGTAACGCAGTGCAACACACACTGACACACTGTAAAACACAGTAACGCAGTGTAACAAACTGCAACACACACTTACAGTGTAACACACAGTTAAGCAGTGTAACGCAGTGTAACAGTGCAACACACACTTAAACACTAAAACACAGTAACGCAGTGTAACACACTGCAACACACACTGCAACACACACTGACAGTGTAACACACAGTAACGCAGTGTAACGCAGTGCAACACACACTGACACAGTGTAACACACAGTAACACAGTGTAACAAACTGCAACACACACTTACAGTGTAACACACAGTAACGCAGTGTAACGCAGTGTAACACTGCAACAAACACTGACAGTGTAACACACAGGAACGCAGTGTAACGCAGTGTAACGCAGTGCAACACACACTGACACAGTGTAACACACAGGAACGCAGTGTAACACACTGTAACAAGCAGTGTAACGCAGTGCAACACACGCTGACAGTGTAACACACATTAAAGCAGTGTAACACACTAACACACACTGACACTGTACACACTGTAACGCAGTGTAACACACTGTAACACGCAGTGTAACACAGTGCAACACACACTGAAACACTAAAACACAGTAACGCAGTGTAACGCAGTGTAAGGCATTGCAACACAGACTGACAGTGTAACACACATTAACACAGTGTAACACACTAACACACACTGACACACTGTACACACAGTAATGCAGTGTAACAAACTGCAACACACACTTACAGTGTAACACACAGTTAAGCAGTGTAACTCAGTGTAACAGTGCAACACACACTTACACACTAAAACACAGTAATGCAGTGTAATGCAATGTAACGCAGTGTAACACACTGCAACACACACTGACAGTGTAACACACAGTATCACAGTGTAACGCAGTGTAAGGCAGTGCAGCACACACTGACACAGTGTAACACACAGGAATGCAGTGTAACAAACTGTAACACGCAGTGTAACGCAGTGCAACACACACTGACACACTGTAAAACACAGTAACGCAGTGTAACAAATTGCAACACACACTTACAGTGTAACACACAGTTAAGCAGTGTAACGCAGTGTAACAGTGCAACACACACTTACACACTAAAACACAGTAACGCAGTGTAACACTCTGCAACACACACTGCAACACACACTGACAGTGTAACACACAGTAACGCAGTGCAACACACACTGACACAGTGTAACACACTGTAACACGCAGTGTAACGCAGTGCAACACACACTGACACAGTGTAACACACATTAAAGCAGTGTAACACACTGTAACACGCACTGACACTGTACACACAGTAACGCAGTGTAACACACTGTAACATGCAGTGTAACGCAGTGTAACACACACTGACACACTGTAAAACCCAGTAACACAGTGTAACACTGCAACAAACACTGACAGTGTAACACACAGTAATGCAGTGTAACACACTGTAACACACACTGACACACTGTACACACAGTAACGCAGTGTAACACACAGTAACGCAGTGTAAAACACAGTAATGCAGTGTAACACAGTAACACAGTGTAACACACTGTAACACCCAGTGTAACGCAGTGCAACACACACTGACACACAGTAAAACACAGTAACGCAGTGTAACGCAGTGTAACACTGCAACAAACACTGACAGTGTAACACACAGTAACGCAGTGTAACGCAGTGTAACTCAGTGCAACACACACTGACACAGTGTAACACACAGTAACGCAGTGTAACACACAGTAATGCAGTGTAAAACACAGTAATGCAGTGTAACACACAGTAACGCAGTGTAAAACACAGTAATGCAGTGTAACACACTGTAACACGCAGTGTAACGCAGTGCAACACACACTGACACACTGTAAAACACAGTAACGCAGTGTAACAAACTGCAACACACACTTACAGTGTAACACACAGTTAAGCAGTGTAACGCAGTGTAACAGTGCAACACACACTTACACACTAAAACACAGTAACGCAGTGTAACACACTGCAACACACACTGCAACACACACTGACAGTGTAACACACAGTAACGCAGTGTAACGCAGTGCAACACACACTGACACAGTGTAACACGCAGTGTAACGCAGTGCAACACACACTGACACACTGTAAAACACAGTAACGCAGTGTAACAAACTGCAACACACACTTACAGTGTAACACACAGTTAAGCAGTGTAACGCAGTGTAACAGTGCAACACACACTTACACACTAAAACACAGTAACGCAGTGTAACACACTGCAACACACACTGCAACACACACTGACAGTGTAACACACAGTAACGCAGTGTAACGCAGTGCAACACACACTGACACAGTGTAACACGCAGTGTAAAGCAGTGCAACACACACTGACACAGTGTAACACACATTAAAGCAGTGTAACACACTGTAACACGCACTGACACTGTACACACAGTAACGCAGTGTTACACACTGTAACATGCAGTGTAACGCAGTGCAACACACACTGACACAGTGTAACACACTGTAACACGCAGTGTAACGCAGTGCAACACACACTGACACAGTGTAACACACATTAAAGCAGTGTAACACACTGTAACACGCACTGACACTGTACACACAGTAACGCAGTGTAACACACTGTAACAAGCAGTGTAACGCAGTGCAACACACGCTGACAGTGTAACACACATTAAAGCAGTGTAACACACTAACACACACTGACACTGTACACACAGTAACGCAGTGTAACACACTGTAACACGCAGTGTAACACACTGTAACACGCAGTGTAACACAGTGCAACACACACTGACACACTAAATCACAGTAACGCAGTGTAACGCAGTGTAAGGCATTGCAACACAGACTGACAGTGTAACACACATTAACACAGTGTAACACACTAACACACACTGACACACTGACGCAGTGCAACACACACTGACACAGTGTAACACACATTAAAGCAGTGTAACACACTGTAACACGCACTGACACTGTACACACAGTAACGCAGTGTAACACACTGTAACATGCAGTGTAACGCAGTGTAACACACACTGACACACTGTAAAACCCAGTAACGCAGTGTAACACTGCAACAAACACTGACAGTGTAACACACAGTAATGCAGTGTAACACACTGTAACACACTCTGACACACTGTACACACAGTAACGCAGTGTAACACACAGTAACGCAGTGTAACACACAGTAACGCAGTGTAAAACACAGTAACGCAGTGTAAAACACAGTAATGCAGTGTAACACACAGTAACGCAGTGTAAAACACAGTAACGCAGTGTAAAACACAGTAATGCAGTGTAACACCCAGTGTAACGCAGTGCAACACACACTGACACACTGTAAAACACAGTAACGCAGTGTGACGCAGTATAACTCAGTGCAACACACACTGACACAGTGTAACACACAGTAACACAGTGTAACACACTGTAACACGCAGTGTAACGCAGTGCAACACACACTGACACACTGTAAAACACAGGAACGCAGTGTAACAAACTGCAACACACACTGACACTGTACACACAGTAACGCAGTGTTACACACTGTAACATGCAGTGTAACGCAGTGCAACACACACTGACACAGTGTAACACACTGTAACACGCAGTGTAATGCAGTGCAACACACACTGACACAGTGTAACACACCTTAAAGCAGTGTAACACACTGTAACGCACTGACACTGTACACACAGTAACGCAGTGTAACATGCAGTGTTACGCAGTGTAACACACTGACACACTGTAAAACACAGTAACGCAGTGTAACGCAGTGTAACACTGCAACAAACACTGACAGTGTAACACACAGTAATGCAGTGTAACACACTGTAATACACACTGACACACTGTACACACAGTAACGCAGAGTAACACACAGTAACGCACAGTAACGCAGTGTAACTCAGTGCAACACACACTGACACAGTGTAACACACAGTAACGCAGTGTAACACACAGTAATGCAGTGTAAAACACAGTAATGCAGTGTAACACACAGTAACGCAGTGTAAAACACAGTAATGCAGTGTAAAACACAGTAATGCAGTGTAACACACTGTAACACGCAGTGTAACGCAGTGCAACACACACTGACACACTGTAAAACACAGTAACGCAGTGTAACAAACTGCAACACACACTTACAGTGTAACACACAGTTAAGCAGTGTAACGCAGTGTAACAGTGCAACACACACTTAAACACTAAAACACAGTAACGCAGTGTAACACACTGAAACACACACTGCAACACACACTGACAGTGTAACACACAGTAACGCAGTGTAACGCAGTGCAACACACACTGACACAGTGTAACACACAGTAACACAGTGTAACAAACTGCAACACACACTTACAGTGTAACACACAGTAACGCAGTGTAACGCAGTGTAACACTGCAACAAACACTGACAGTGTAACACACAGGAACGCAGTGTAACGCAGTGTAACGCAGTGCAACACACACTGACACAGTGTAACACACAGGAACGCAGTGTAACACACTGTAACAAGCAGTGTAACGCAGTGCAACACACGCTGACAGTGTAACACACATTAAAGCAGTGTAACACACTAACACACACTGACACTGTACACACTGTAACGCAGTGTAACACACTGTAACACGCAGTGTAACACAGTGCAACACACACTGAAACACTAAAACACAGTAACGCAGTGTAACGCAGTGTAAGGCATTGCAACACAGACTGACAGTGTAACACACATTAACACAGTGTAACACACTAACACACACTGACACACTGTACACACAGTAATGCAGTGTAACAAACTGCAACACACACTTACAGTGTAACACACAGTTAAGCAGTGTAACTCAGTGTAACAGTGCAACACACACTTACACACTAAAACACAGTAATGCAGTGTAATGCAATGTAACGCAGTGTAACACACTGCAACACACACTGACAGTGTAACACACAGTATCACAGTGTAACGCAGTGTAAGGCAGTGCAGCACACACTGACACAGTGTAACACACAGGAATGCAGTGTAACAAACTGTAACACGCAGTGTAACGCAGTGCAACACACACTGACACACTGTAAAACACAGTAACGCAGTGTAACAAATTGCAACACACACTTACAGTGTAACACACAGTTAAGCAGTGTAACGCAGTGTAACAGTGCAACACACACTTACACACTAAAACACAGTAACGCAGTGTAACACTCTGCAACACACACTGCAACACACACTGACAGTGTAACACACAGTAACGCAGTGCAACACACACTGACACAGTGTAACACACTGTAACACGCAGTGTAACGCAGTGCAACACACACTGACACAGTGTAACACACATTAAAGCAGTGTAACACACTGTAACACGCACTGACACTGTACACACAGTAACGCAGTGTAACACACTGTAACATGCAGTGTAACGCAGTGTAACACACACTGACACACTGTAAAACCCAGTAACACAGTGTAACACTGCAACAAACACTGACAGTGTAACACACAGTAATGCAGTGTAACACACTGTAACACACACTGACACACTGTACACACAGTAACGCAGTGTAACACACAGTAACGCAGTGTAAAACACAGTAATGCAGTGTAACACAGTAACACAGTGTAACACACTGTAACACCCAGTGTAACGCAGTGCGACACACACTGACACACAGTAAAACACAGTAACGCAGTGTAACGCAGTGTAACACTGCAACAAACACTGACAGTGTAACACACAGTAACGCAGTGTAACGCAGTGTAACTCAGTGCAACACACACTGACACAGTGTAACACACAGTAACGCAGTGTAACACACAGTAATGCAGTGTAAAACACAGTAATGCAGTGTAACACACAGTAACGCAGTGTAAAACACAGTAATGCAGTGTAACACACTGTAACACGCAGTGTAACGCAGTGCAACACACACTGACACACTGTAAAACACAGTAACGCAGTGTAACAAACTGCAACACACACTTACAGTGTAACACACAGTTAAGCAGTGTAACGCAGTGTAACAGTGCAACACACACTTACACACTAAAACACAGTAACGCAGTGTAACACACTGCAACACACACTGCAACACACACTGACAGTGTAACACACAGTAACGCAGTGTAACGCAGTGCAACACACACTGACACAGTGTAACACGCAGTGTAACGCAGTGCAACACACACTGACACACTGTAAAACACAGTAACGCAGTGTAACAAACTGCAACACACACTTACAGTGTAACACACAGTTAAGCAGTGTAACGCAGTGTAACAGTGCAACACACACTTACACACTAAAACACAGTAACGCAGTGTAACACACTGCAACACACACTGCAACACACACTGACAGTGTAACACACAGTAACGCAGTGTAACGCAGTGCAACACACACTGACACAGTGTAACACGCAGTGTAAAGCAGTGCAACACACACTGACACAGTGTAACACACATTAAAGCAGTGTAACACACTGTAACACGCACTGACACTGTACACACAGTAACGCAGTGTTACACACTGTAACATGCAGTGTAACGCAGTGCAACACACACTGACACAGTGTAACACACTGTAACACGCAGTGTAACGCAGTGCAACACACACTGACACAGTGTAACACACATTAAAGCAGTGTAACACACTGTAACGCACTGACACTGTACACACAGTAACGCAGTGTAACACACTGTAACATGCAGTGTTACGCAGTGTAACACACACTGACACACTGTAAAACACAGTAACGCAGTGTAATGCAGTGTAACACTGCAACAAACACTGACAGTGTAACACACAGTAATGCAGTGTAACACACTGTAACACACACTGACACACTGTACACACAGTAACGCAGAGTAACACACAGTAACGCAGCGTAAAACACAGTAATGCAGTGTAACACAGTAACACAGTGTAACACACTGTAAAACACAGTAACGCAGTGTAACTCAGTGCAACACACACTGACACAGTGTAACACACAGTAACGCAGTGTAACACACAGTAATGCAGTGTAACACACAGTAACGCAGTGTAAAACACAGTAATGCAGTGTAACACACTGTAACACGCAGTGTAACGCAGTGCAACACACACTGACACACTGTAAAACACAGTAACGCAGTGTAACAAACTGCAACACACACTTACAGTGTAACACACAGTTAAGCAGTGTAACGCAGTGTAACAGTGCAACACACACTTACACACTAAAACACAGTAATGCAGTGTAACACACTGCAACACACACTGCAACACACACTGACAGTGTAACACACAGTAACGCAGTGTAACACACTAACACGCACTGACACTGTACACACAGTAACGCAGTGTAACAAACTGTAACATGCAGTGTAACGCAGTGCAACACACACTGACACACTGTAAAACACAGTAACGCAGTGTAACGCAGTGCAACACACACTGACACACTGTAAAACACAGTAACGCAGTGTAACGCAGTGTAACACACACTGACACACTGTAAATACAGTAACGCAGTGTAACACACTGTAACACACACTGACACACTGTAAATACAGTAACGCAGTGTAACACACCAACACACACTGACAGAGTGTAAAACACAGTAACGCAGTGTAATACACAGTAACGCAGTGTAACGCAGTGTAACACACTAACACACATTGACAGTGTAAAACACAGTAATGCAGTGTAACACACAGTAACACAGTGTAACGCAGTGCAACGCAGTGTAATGCAGTGCAACACACATTGGCACAATGTAACACAGTAATGCAGTGTAACACATAGTAACACACACTGACACACTGTACACACAGTAACGAAGTGTAACACACTGATACAGTGTAAAACACAGTAACACAGTGTAACACACTGTAACACGCAGTGTAACGCAGTGCAACACATACTGACACGCTGTTAAACACAGTAACGCTGTGTAACGCAGTGTAACACACTGCAACACACACTGCTACACACACTGACAGTGTAACACACAGTATCGCAGTGTAACGCAGTGCAACACACACTGACACAGTGTAACACACAGTGTAACACACTTTAACACGCAGTGTAACGCAGTGCAACACACACTGACACAGTGTATCACACATTAAAGCAGTGTAACACACTGTAACACACACTGACACCCTGTACACACAGTAACGCAGTGTAACACACAGTAACGCAGTATAAAACACAGTAATGCAGTGTAACACAGTAACACAGTGTAACACACTGTAACACGCAGTGTAACGCGGTGCAACACACACTGACACACTGTAAAACACAGTAACGCAGTGTAACTCAGTGCAACAAACACTGACACAGTGTAACACACAGTAACGCAGTGTAACACACAGTAACACAGTGTAACACACTGTAACACGCAGTGTAACTCAGTGCAACACACACTGACACAGTGTAACACACAGTAACGCAGTGTAACACACTGTAACACACGTTGACACACTGTACACACAGTAACGAGGTGTAACACACTAACACACACTGACAGTGTAAAACACAGTAATGCAGTGTAACACACAGTAACACACACTGACACACTGTAGACACAGTAACGAAGTGTAACACTAACACACACTGACAGTGTAAAACACAGTAATGCAGTGTAACACACAGTAACACACACTGACACACTGTAGACACAGTAACGAAGTGTAACACTAACACACACTGACAGTGTAAAACAGTAACACAGTGTAACACACAGTAACGTAGTGTAACGCAGTGTAACACACTGCAACACACTGCAACACACACTGACAGTGTAACACACAAGTAACGCAGTGTAACGCAGTGCAACACACACTGACACAGTGTAACACACAGGAACGCAATGTAACACACAGAAACGCAATGTAACACACTGTAACACACACTGACACACTGTACACACAGTAACGCAGTGTAACACACCAACACACACTGACAGAGTGTAAAGCACAGTAACGTAGTGTAATACACAGTAACGCAGTGTAACATACAGTAACGCAGTGTAACGCAGTGCAACCCAGTGTAACGCAGTGCAACACTCACTGGCACATTGTAACACACAGTAATGCAGTGTAACACAGTAACACACACTGACACACTGTACACACAGTAACGAAGTGTAACACACTAACACACACTGACAGTGTAAAACACAGTAACGTCTTGTAACACACTGCACACTGTAACGCAGTGTAACGCAGTGCAACACACACTGACACACTGTAAAACACAGTAACGCTGTGTAACGCAGTGTAACACACTGCAACACACACTGACAGTGTAACACACAGTAACACAGTGTAACGCAGTGCAACACACACTGACAGTGTAACACACAGGAACACAGTGTAACACACTGTAACATGCAGTGTAACGCAGTGCAACACACACTGACACACTGTAGACACAGTAACGAAGTGTAACACTAACACACACTGACAGTGTAAAACAGTAACACAGTGTAACACACAGTAACGTAGTGTAACGCAGTGTAACACACTGCAACACACTGCAACACACACTGACAGTGTAACACACAAGTAACGCAGTGTAACGCAGTGCAACACACACTGACACAGTGTAACACACAGGAACGCAATGTAACACACAGGAACGCAATGTAACACACTGTAACACACACTGACACACTGTACACACAGTAACGCAGTGTAACACACCAACACACACTGACAGAGTGTAAAGCACAGTAACGTAGTGTAATACACAGTAACGCAGTGTAACACACAGTAACGCAGTGTAACGCAGTGCAACCCAGTGTAACGCAGTGCAACACTCACTGGCACATTGTAACACACAGTAATGCAGTGTAACACAGTAACACACACTGACACACTGTACACACAGTAACGAAGTGTAACACACTAACACACACTGACAGTGTAAAACACAGTAACGTCTTGTAACACACTGCACACTGTAACGCAGTGTAACGCAGTGCAACACACACTGACACACTGTAAAACACAGTAACGCTGTGTAACGCAGTGTAACACACTGCAACACACACTGACAGTGTAACACACAGTAACACAGTGTAACGCAGTGCAACACACACTGACACAGTGTAACACACAGGAACGCAGTGTAACACACTGTAACATGCAGTGTAACGCAGTGCAACACACACTGACACAGTGTAACACACAGGAACGCAGTGTAACACACTGTAACACGCAGTGTAACGCAGTGCAACACACACTGACACAGTGTAACACACAGTAAAGCAGTGTAACACACTGTAACACACACTGACACACTGTACACACAATAAAGCAGTGTAACACACTAACACACACTGACAGTGTAAAACACAGTAATGCAATGTAACACACAGTAACGCAGTGTAACGCAGTGTAACACAGTACAACGTAGTGTAACGCATTGTAAGACACACTGACACAGTTTAACACACAGTAACGCAGTGTACACAGTAAATTCCCCAGTGTAAAATGTGCAGTGTCAAAGTACATGGACTCTTTCAGAGTTATTACAACAACAGCTTGAGTAAGATGCCCCCCAGTGTTGGTGAAAATTTTCGTAGTTAAAACAGGTGGTGCAAGAAGTACTCTGGAAAGCCCCGCCCACCTCCTTCTCGTTTCAAACCGAGCAGAATTTTCACGGCGCCATTTTCTTCACGTCGAAAGACCTGCGGTAAGTTTCTCCTAATCAACTATTAAACCAATTATTTGTCATTTCAACAGAAGTAGCATTTTAGAATAACTTTACATTGTTGTTCACCATACTCCAGCTGGTTTTGTATCTTAAAATACCGAATTCCAACGGGCTAACGTGACCGAGTTGATGGCTAGCTTAAATGTGCGAGCAACATTAAGCTAATTAACGCTAACTAGCTAACGTCAAACTTGACAATGTCAGCAAGAGGTAACATTATTAATACAATGTGGAGGGGTGATTGTGTTGTATTATTTGTAACGTCCATATTTTCCAGTAAAATAGCAAAGACTGCATGTGTGGGGAGTTGGCTAAACTAGCTAATGTTAGCTTGACTAGTTATCCGTGGCAAACGTTTGCGTGCGCGGGCAATCCTACAAGGATTAACACTAACTAGAAGATGTAACGCTAACCAAATTAGTTTCGTATGAATTAGTTACTGCGTAATCTGTTTATTTTTGGCTAGTTGATTAAATGAGGGGTTTTCAAAGTAGAGTTGCGTGTTAAATTAGGGTGTTAAATTACTTTCGCAGCCCCACGTGTTCTAGTCCATTAAAATTACTTTGCAGCCAAGGCGGCACTAGGATGAAAACCAGACCAGCACAATGGAGAAATAGACGGGGAAGATTGACGTCTGGGTCGTGTAGCCCTTTCTAATGTGTGTTTGGCTGTGAATTTAACTTCACAGTCTTGTCTCAGTAAAGTTAAGATAAACTAACGTTACTACAGGTGTTGTTATTGACAAACTCCATTCAGTTTCTACTGTCTGACATCTGACTAGTTATCTTAACGTGTGTTTTAAGTCTAGATAGGAGCCAGTTTGCCTCTTACATTGCTGGTAGTGGACCCAGGTAGAGTAACGTGATTTGTAATGATTTCATGTGCCGGTTGGCACCTTCAGCAAGATGACATGATTAAATAGAAGTAGAATTAAACCTTGCTGGCCATTTCTGCAAAATAGCTGATCATTTGTCAACTGTTTGGTGGCTTGAAACAACACCTTTTCTTATTCTCAAATAAATTGAACATGATTCACCTCATAAAAGTTGGCCTTGCTGCAGGGCTGTTCTGTTGAAATGCATGAGATTGTTATACATATATTTTTGTTTTTGTTTATTGTAATAATGAGCATATGATTTTAACTATGAGAAATTATGTGCTGATACTCTCTGCAGGGAGCATGCTGCTTAAAGCAAAACTTGGTGATGTCCAAAAATTTGTTAGAATAACAGAGCCAAATCTGACAGAGTTTTTGGTTGCAGGTAAGAAATTGACATTGTGGAATCGAGTTTTGCACAAGGAGCTTTAAGTGCTAATAGTAACTGAATTTAGCTATTTAAAATTGATATACTGGAATACTTGGAAAATGATAGGAAATTTCAAGTCCTCAGCTTTTTGGAATTGATGCTGCTTTTTATTATATACTTTTACATGTCTTCTATGTTCCCTTCTCTAACCACACCCTTTAACTTTGGATGCATGCATTGCTTAACATGTAGCCTAGTTATGATACTACAAAAAGTCATTTTAAGTCATTTCATTTCACTTAAGTGTTTGTTTGAGCCTTTTTTTTAAAAGATCATATTCCAGATTCAGTGAATATTAGTGAGAAGTAGACTAATGTGAAATCATTAGATAGCCAATGACCTTTTTATTTACAAAAGCTTTTGTTTCCTAGCATTTGCAAAGTTTGGTGTCCCAGCTGTAACAGAAGGTGTGAAAGTCGTTGACAGTTCGGGGACTGAGTTGGATGACGATGTTTTTGAGGATATAGTAAAGGATCCCTCAACTGGGGTGCTAACCATCAAATATGACACAGGTTTGTTTCAGTTAAATTTGTTATCTATATTATTTAATGTTTAAGTTAATTCTTTGTCATGTGAAGCTTATGTTGTTCATTAGATAAGGGACGGGTTAATGAGGGAACTGTGTATAATGTTTTTTCTTCCTCCTGCTTCTCTAATCATGGTTAGAATCTGTCTCCATGGTAGCCTCTCCTGAGCAGTCCCAACCATCATCCCTTGATTCGTCGGACTCGCGCGATACAGTCATCATTTCAGATAGCCCTTCCAGAAAACGCCAGAGGCTGGATACAGAAGCTAAGCAAGTAAGAGTTGACACACAAACACCAATGCTAGGATATATTCCTAACATGCTGAATTGTTTTGCATTGTGTTTTAAGTTGGTGGAATCCATTCTTACCAAGAAACCTGGTGGGGAACGTATAGTAAATGAATACAATCAAACCAAGTCCTTGGTGGATGAAACCAGAAGGAAAATGGTGAACATCCTGGCAGCTGACATGACAGAGAAGAATGGGTAATTTGCTAATTGTTTAGTTAGCCCTTGTGTTCTCAATCTAGCTTTCAGATTAATTTGAAATCTAAGTTAAATCCAGGGAATATGACTGAGAAATCCTTTCTTCTTCAATCTTGCAGTACATCACCACCCAGACAGGTGAAAGAAATGTATGCCAGAGGAATTGTGACCTTATTCCCCTACCTCAGTGACCCGTACTCAAAGAATGGCTATGTGAGTTGCACACAGTAATGGTTGTGGTAATGTTAAATGCTATATTGAAACATTCTGAATCCTACCAAAGCATGTTGTTTTTCACTTGTTCAATGTTATTAATGAAGTGTCTGGTTTTGTTATCCTTTCACCCTCCAAGGAGCATTATTATGATGGCGAGAGTGGCACCGGGTACTTGGCCTGGAGGATTAAAACTATTCAGAGATGCACTGCTAAAGACAGACGATCATCATTTGGAGGTAACACTGTAATAATACCGGAAAAATGTATGGAACAAAACGGTCACAAGATCAGTTATTGCCTTTGTTGCACATAATGTTTCTCCAGCCAATAATAAACAAAATCATTTTTCTTAAAAGATAGGTAAAATCCAAGTTACTGAAAGTGTTTTGAAATGTACAACCCCGGGCAAAAAAGTGGGCCAAGCCCAAAATGGCAAAACATTAAGCTTTTAATGGTCTTAATAACAAATCATTGGTCAGGAAATTAGCAAGAATTATACAAATACACTCCTGAGACCTTCTGCGCCACCTCATTAACCTTTGTCGCAGTGAATTGTTTGGGAGAAAGCTGGAAACAGGGAAATTCACTTATATAGTGCTCTTGTACACAAATGTAAAAATAATGATTATAATGTTTGATATAAAATTCAAACTAACACATGTCTGGATGTACAAAACTTTCCAAAAATATCTTCTGGGATGTTTTTTTTTTTCTGAAAATATTTTGATAATAAGGTATTTTCCCATATTGTGTAGAATCAGCCGAAGGACCATCTGGTGAAGACATGTCTGGAGGACCAACTGTCAGACGAGAGTCCCAATTTGTTCCAGAGACTGCCCTGAGCGAGGATGAGTGCAAGGAAGCGATCTCACTGATGAAACATTCAGCTGATGAGGACACAGTCAAGAAGAAGATGAAGCTGACATTTGTCTATCGCCGCAACATGGTCCTCGACCCCCAGCAGTCAAGCAACATTCTGTCTGACTTTCCACGTTTCAAAGACGTCAAAGGCTTGGTAATTATCTGTCATTATTTTGACAGTGTTATGACAATTGAATAGTTTTTTTAGAAAGTAGATGGATATTGTAGTGATACTCAAACAACTAGCACCTATTAACTTTGGTTGGCTGTGAAATCCTGAAATTGTCACCCAACACCCCCACCCCAGGTTGAACAGGATTTTGTTCTGATGTTTGGAGAGGGTGTATCAGGCAAGCTTCTGGAGAGGTGGCCGACCACATTCAAGAAAAAGATCATCCAACAATGCCGAAAGCTTCCATCCATCAGTGAGCTTGAAGAACTCCTGCTGGCAGCTGATCCTCCTGAGGATGGCACTGAAGTGGATTTTGACTTTG
Organism: Centroberyx affinis; assembly: GCF_046629955.1. Classification (NCBI taxonomy): domain Eukaryota; kingdom Metazoa; phylum Chordata; class Actinopteri; order Beryciformes; family Berycidae; genus Centroberyx; species Centroberyx affinis. Next base: position 79,807 of record NW_027279273.1, on the reverse strand, counting down.
GTAAGCTGCTTGTAAGCATACTGTTCTTGTTGTATTGCACTCATAGACTTGTAATATATCGACATCATGTATAAACATTTACATATCAACGTAATACTTAAAGCTTGATTGAGATATAAAAATAATGTATCTGTGAAAAATGTAAGAGGACATTTTGTATATAGTACCAGTCAAAAGTTTGGACATACCTTCCCATTCACTTGAACTAGATTGTATAACCTCTTCTCCTTTCCTTGTCTCCTCTCCTCTACTCTCCTTGTCTCCTCTCTCCTCTCCTTGTCTCCTCTCCTCTCCTTGTCTCCTCTCCTCTTCTCCTCTCTCCTCTCCTGTCCTTGTCTCCTCTCCTCTCCTCCATGGTGGGACACACAAACCGCTCTCCGATTATAGTAGTGGGATGTGAAAGTGCATCCAAACCTTTGACTGGTACTGTATATTGAACAAAACCTCAAAAGCACTGAAGTGTTTGGCTCAGCCGTAAAGATTTTTAGAGTGGGAGAGCTTCTTGTGATGATATAGAACTGCTATCTTTTCCTGCTGACATTGCAGATGCACTGAATTTTGTTGATGGTCCACATAATTCAAGTGTGTTAACATCAAACTTGTGTTGTTACAGGTTGGGACAGTGACCTCTCATCAGTTTTACTGCTGTTACACCTGATTCCACCTTCTGCTCAGGGCCGGAAGAGACCAGGAAAGGTGTCGGCGTCCCAAGCAGAGAAGCATCTTGTGGTCTTCAAGAAGGTTTGTATTTTTTCCTAATTTATGATAAGAATTTTTGATTATAATATTACAACCATGGGGCTGAACGATTTTGAAAAAATATCTAATTGCGATTATTTTGACTGATATTGCAATTCCGATATGATTTGTGATATTAGAGGGAGTGATAATTTTTACATAATTATTCAAATTTTCATTGAAAAACATATTAAAATGATTATGGTTTGATTTTTGTTGATGTTTTCTTGAGTCTGTAGAATATGATGTGTAGGCCAGGACATCTCTGCAGCACGACAATATTTAATTTAAAATGGTATTTTGACACATTTCACCTTTAACAAATATTGCGTCTCCTGTGATTTGAAAATTGCAGTAGGCCATAATCCGATTTCGATAAAATTTTGATTAATTGTTCAGCCCTACCATGTAATTCTAATCGTCTCTCCATGTGTGTTTGTCTTCTCAGACTGGAACAAACATCCAAGAGCATCTCGATGCCATCACTACCAGCGCTCAACCTTATCTCCTGGCTGTTGGAGTTAGGAAGAATGCAATCCACCAGTTCTTCATCATCCTTGACAAGAATGCCATACCTTGCAGGTCAACCTCTTCTCTTGGTGCTTTGGATGAACTGTTTAAGGCACATTTTGTGTTTGGCACATCATACAACACCATGCTCCACAACATGTACACGTTCATCCAGACCACTGTGTACAACATTGATGTTGGCAAAGTCAAGGAGAGTCCCCGTGTTGCTGAAGTTAGGGCGAGGTTGCTTCATTAGTGCTTGAAGTTTCTCCTCCATCATAAAGTGTTTTGTTTGTCAGGCTGAGTTAACTAGTTCAAATGTGCTTGTTAGGCATTTACGAGTAGTTCACGGTTACTTACCTGGAAAAAATCTTCGCCTTAAATGTGTTCAGACTGGATGTGGCCATGTGTTTGGTACTTTTTCTGGTTTTAGGAAACATTTAAACACCAAACACACTGAGTATATTGACCAACAGGTTGACACTGATGTTAATTTAAGCAGTGCAGGAGAGGCGGTGACAGCTAATGTAGATGAGACAGCCACAACATCTGAACTGTTGAGAACGTCCAATAGGAGCACTCTAGATATGTGTGCCACTGCTGTTGCACAACTCAAGGCAGCTGGATTAAGTCAGTCTAATGTAAATAGTTTTGTCTCATCCATGGAAGAAGTGTTTTTTGAGATTCATAGTCAGGCTAAAGATGCAGCTTTACAGTGCTTATCTCCACAGGACAGAAAATAAGAACAAAATGGAACAATCCTTCCAAAAGTTGGAAAACCCATTCACACCCTTAAATTCAGAAGCTAAACGAAACAAACACTTCACAGAGAAATGGGGAAATGTTGAACCCGTTGAAAAGGTGCTTGGCACAAGATTTGACAGTAGAAGAAACAAAACTACTGGGACATATGACCAGGTCATTGTAACTGATAAGTTTGCATATGTTCCCATTTTGGAAACACTGAAGACAATTTTTAAAAACCCAGAACTTGCAGACATGTTCAAGCCCAGGCACATGCCCAAGGAAGGTGTGTATGCAGACTTAAGAGATGCCACCTATTTTAAAGAAAGTCCCCTATTTTCTATAGATAAAGATGCCTTGCAGATTCAGTTGTTTTATGATGACTTTGAAACTGCAAATCCCTTGGGCTCTAAAAAGGGTGTACATAAATTAGGTGCTATATATTTTACATTAAGGAATTTCCCCCCAATCTTTAATTCCTCTTTGATTAATATTCATTTGTGTGCTCTTTTCCATGCACAGGACATCAAGCGTTATGGTTTTAATTCGATACTTGAGCCACTTGTTAATGATCTGAAAGTACTCGAGACAGAGGGACTTCAAATTCCCATGTTTAAACACATGATTCATGGTACCATAGTTCAGGTCACTGGGGATAATCTTGGATTGCATGGTCTGTTTGGCTTTGTGGAGTCATTTGGGGCTCGATATTGCTGTCGTTTCTGTCTTCTTGAGAAAAATTGTTTTCAAACTGTGTTCTGTGAAGATGATCCGGAAGTTGTACTAAGAACTATTGAGATGCACGCACAGCACTGTCAAACTATACAAACAGATCCTACGCTACCTCATATATATGGTGTGAAACGCATTTGTCTGTTGAATTCACTTCAGTATTTCAACACAGCCAACAATTTTGCCGTAGATATAATGCATGATATTTTAGAGGGGGTTGGTCAGTTTGAGGTGAAACTTGTTCTGCAGTACATTCAGGACAACTTCCTAAATGCTGAACAACTGGCTGGTAGAATACATGCTTTCGACTATGGTTACAATCAGCAGCGAAACCGTCCGCCAAGAGTAAAGTTGTTTGATGGAAGTAATGATTTGGGGTTGAATGCCATACAGTCTTGGTGCTTATTGCGCAATATGCCTTTGCTATTTGGTGATTTAATACAGACAGATGATAAGTACTGGCATCTTCTACTTTTGCTTCTGCAGATTGTTAACATTGTATTTTCACCAGTCCTGTCAGAAGGCATGACCATTTACCTAAAACATTTAATCATTGATCATCATCGGCTCTTCAAGCAGTTATTTCCTGCAATCAATCTCTTACCAAAGCATCACTTCATGATACATTACCCTCGTAATATAAGGAACATCGGCCCAATTCTGCACATGTGGTGCATGCGTTATGAAGCCAAACATAATTTCTTTAAGAAACAATTAAAAAGCTTTAAAAACATTACAAAGACATTAGCCAAAAAGCACCAAAGTTGTATGGCAATGTATTGGGAGACCTTTAGCAAGGAAAGATTAACTTTAGGTCCAGGCAAGATGGTGACACTTAGTGAGTTCAAAGAAGGTCCAGAGATTGCTTCCAAATTTGGAGCTGTATTGTCAACCAGTGTGTTTTCTGCCAAGTGGATAAAACATCATGGTACAGAGTACCGCCGTGACTTCATTATCTGTACTGAGGTAGCATTTGAGATGCCTGTGTTTTGTAAAATCAAGACTATTGCTGTGAAAGATGACTGTGTATTGTTCTGTGGAAAACTGATGGAAACCATGTGTTTTGATCAACATTACCATGCCTTTAAGGTCAGGCTGCATCCAGACAGGGTTTTAAAGGTGTTGCACATAAATGAGCTGTGTTACTTCAAACCATTTGATGTTCAAATGAAGTATGGAACGACAGATTCCTCCTTGTATGTTGTTCCATATTGCCATTTTATGCAGACCTAAGGTCAATGTTTTAAAGTGGTTTTGTATTCTCCATGAGATGTTTTGATATGTTATGATATTTTGGCCTGACATAGTTGGGAGCTGAAAATAAAGTTGTTAAATGCATTATTTTGTGGTAACTTGTGATTTTTACTCAGTGGTATATTTGAAAAAGCAATATTCAAAACAAATTTGGTTAGATGTAATTTGACACTACAAAAGAGTAAATTAAGTGTAAAATTAACACCACTGAGATTTATTTTCACAAATAGTGTCAAGTTTCAGAGACACTGAGTAGTGTTAATGGGTGTTTTTACTCTATCAGAGCTGGTTTTTCACAGCAAGAGGGTAAATTATCAACACAGTAGTGTGTAACATCAACACTTATCAGAGTTATTTGACCCTCCAGTGTTAACTTTTAATAACTCAATGCAGTGTTAATGAGTATTGGAATTTAACTCTATCAGATTTGATTTGTTATCACAGAAGAGTAAATTATCAACACTACTGAGAATAATATTTACACTCTACAGAGTTATTTAACCTGTAGTGTTAAGTTTAAATAACACTATACAGTGTAAGTGAGTGTTAATTTTTTACTCTATTTAGAGTTAATTTAACTCTAAAATTTTAACACGAGGGCAAGAGTCAATTTAACACCAATTCCGAATGGGACCAAATACACTCGGGGATAGTGTTAAATTTAACTCTTTAAGTGTTACTTTAACACTGCTAAATTTACTGTGTAATACACTGTAACACAATGACACACACTGACACACTGTACACACAGTAACGCAGTGTAACACACTAACACACACTGACAGTTTAAAACACAATAACGCAGTGTAACACACAGTAATGCAGTGTAACACAGTAACACACACTGACACACTGTACACACAGTAACGAAGTGTAACACAATAACACACACTGACAGTGTAAAACACAGTAACGCCTTGTAACACACTGCACACTGTAACGCAGTGTAACGCAGTGCAACACACACTGACACACTGTAAAACACAGTAACGCTGTGTAACGCAGTGTAACACACTGCAACACACACTGACAGTGTAACACACAGGAACGCAGTGTAACACACTGTAACACACAGTGTAACGCAGTGCAACACACACTGACACAGTGTAACACACAGTAAAGCAGTGTAACACACTGTAACACACACTGACACACTGTACACACAATAAAGCAGTGTAACACACTAACACACTGACAGTGTAAAACACAGTAATGCAATGTAACACACAGTAACGCTGTGTAACGCAGTGTACCACAGTACAACGTAGTGTAACGCATTGTAAGACACACTGACACAGTGTAACACACAGTAACGCAGTGTAATACACTGTAACACAATGACACACACTGACACACTGTACACACAGTAACGCAGTGTAACACACTAACACACACTGACAGTTTAAAACACAATAACGCAGTGTAACACACAGTAACGCAGTGTAACGCAGTGCAACACACACTGACAGTGTAACACACTGTAACATGCAGTGTAACGCAGTGAAACACACACTGACACAGTGTAACACACAGTAAAGCAGTGTAACACACTGTAACACACACTGACACACTGTACACACAATAAAGCAGTGTAACACACTAACACACACTGACAGTGTAAAACACAGTAATGCAATGTAACACACAGTAACGCAGTGTAACGCAGTGTACCACATTACAACGTAGTGTAACGCATTGCAAGACACACTGACACAGTGTAACACACAGTAACGCAGTGTAATACACTGTAACACAATGACACACACTGACACACTGTACACACAGTAACGCAGTGTAACACAGTGTAACACAATAACAGACACTGACAGTGTAAAACACAGTAACGCAATGTAACACTGTAACACGCAGTGTAACACAGTGCAACACACACTGACAGTGTAACACACAGTAACGCAGTGTAATACACAGTAACACAGTGTAACGCAGTGCAACACACACTGACAGTGTAACACACAGTAACGCAGTGTAATACACTGTAACACAATGACACACACTGACACACTGTACACACAGTAACGCAGTGTAACACACTAACACACACTGACAGTTTAAAACACAATAAAGCAGTGTAACACACAGTAACGCAGTGTAACGCAGTGCAACACACACTGACAGTGTAACACACAGTAACACAGTGGTAACACACTGTAACATGCAGTGTAACGCAGTGAAACACACAGTGACACAGTGTAACACACAGGAACGCAGTGTAACACACTGTAACACGCAGTGTAACGCAGTGCAACACACACTGACACAGTGTAACACACAGTAAAGCAGTGTAACACACTGTAACACACACTGACACACTGTACACACAATAAAGTAGTGTAACACACTAACACACACTGACAGTGTAAAACACAGTAATGCAATGTAACACACAGTAACGCAGTGTAACGCAGTGTACCACAGTACAACGTAGTGTAACGCATTGCAAGACACACTGACACAGTGTAACACACAGTAACGCAGTGTAATACACTGTAACACAATGACACACACTGACACACTGTACACACAGTAACGCAGTGTAACACAGTGTAACACAATAACAGACACTGACAGTGTAAAACACAGTAACGCAATGTAACACTGTAACACGCAGTGTAACACAGTGCAACACACACTGACAGTGTAACACACAGTAACGCAGTGTAACACACAGTAACACAGTGTAACGCAGTGCAACACACACTGACAGTGTAACACACAGTAACGCAGTGTAACACACTGTAACACACACTGACACACACTGACACACTGTACACACAGTAACGCAGTGTAACACACTAACACACACTGACAGTGTAAAACACAATAACGCAGTGTAACACACAGTAACGCAGTGTAACGCAGTGCAACACACACTGACAGTGTAACACACAGTAATGCAGTGTAACACACTGTAACACACACTGTCACAGTGTAAAGCAGTGTAACGCAGTGTAACGCAGTGTAACGCAGTGTAATGCATTGCAACACACACTGACACACTGTACACACAGTAACGCAGTGTAACACACTAACACACACTGACACAGTGTAAAACACAGTAACGCAGTGTAACACACAGTAACGCAGTGTAACAGTATCGCAGTGTAACGCAGTGCAACACACACTGACACACTGTAAAACACAGTAACGCAGTGTAACACACTAACACACACTGACACAGTGTAACGCAGTGTAACGTAGTGTAACGCATTGCAACACACACTGATTCGGTGTAACACACAGTAACGCAGTGTAACACACTGTAACACGCAGTGTAACGCAGTGCAACACACTGACAGTGTAACACACAGTAACGCAGTGTTACACACTGTAACACTCACTGACACTGTACACACAATAACGTAGTGTAACACACTAACACACACTGACACAGTGTAACACACAGTAACGCAGTGTAACGCAGTGCAACACAAACTGCCCAGAAGGAAGAGAGGTTTTTCTCGCCAGGTTTCAAAAGACAAGTGGGTTTTGAAAAGGGGATAACAAAAACCTCCGGGCTACCTCCATCCGCAAGCCGCCTCCCCGAGAAGGGGGTGCGACGGAACAGGTAGGAAGACATTAAGCCCCCCGCCTCCCTCCGAAGGAGAGAGAGCGAGTTAGGTAGGCACTCAGAGGCACGCGACGGGGGACCAGGAGCGAAGCCCCCGCACCGCGCTGAGGTTTTCATGGTTCTGAATGGCGGACCGGGCCCGATGGCACCGGACAGTCCTCCCCGAGGGCGCCCCGAGTCAAGCCCGCCGCTCCGTCAGCCCTCGGAGCAAACGAACAGGCCAGGGGGCGTAGATGCCCGGGGGGGGACCGCAGCGTCCAGACAGAGAGGGTGGTGTTTGGTTCAACGCGTGCCGCCGCCACTCAGCCTCGCAGTGAGGACGACGGGACTTAATCTCTGGCAGTTGAACACCCAAACACCAGAGAGGGGGAGAAGCGTTGGCAGTGCCTGCGCTTCTCCCCCTCTCTGGTCTGGGGGACTTTGGCTCTGGAGCGAAAATTCTATGTGCCACTGGTTCTCCGGGACTGACTTTGCTGTTTTGGTCTGGGGAAACTCAAACACCACAGAGGCTGAGAAGCCAGGGCCGAAGCCCCCGCTCTCCTGGGTCACCCCAGACCTTTCGGCGCGTTTACCCCGGCCAACACGCCACCACTGGCCGTCTTGACACACCCTGTCCCAGCCACGGTCCCCACGGGGTCTCCTGGGAACCACTCGGCCTCCTGGAACAGGACCTACCCGCCGATGGAACCGGGGGGACCCGCTGGAAACTTCGGCCGTAGTAAGTCGTCCGAAAAAGGAGAAAAGGAAGAAAAACCTCCATTTACAAAAACACCGGAAGATCGCCGAAAATGAGGCCGTCAGGGAAGCCCTCCGGCCCCCTGGAGCGGGCCCTTCACGCCGATGGAACCGGGGGGACTCGCTGGAAACTTCGGCTGTGGTAAGTTGGCCGAAAAATTAACTACAACAAACCTCCATCAGAAAACACCGGGAAATCGCCGAAAATGAGGCCGACGGGGGAGTACTACGGCCCGCTGGAAGGGGCCCTGCATGCCAATTGAACCGGGTGGACCCACTGGAAACTTCGGCCGTGGTAAGTCGGCCGAAAAATAAAAAATGAAAAATAAAAAAAGCTCCATAAGAAAACACCGGGAAATCGCCGGAAATGAGGCCGACGGGGAAGCCCTCCGGCCGGATACCATCCGCTCGACCCCGGCCTCCACTCCCCGGGAGGCCCGGCCTTTGGACAAACGTGTTCCTCGGAAACGGCAGCTCTTTTCCGGCTATCTTATGTCTGAGCATGTCTGGAGGTACATGTTTTCAAAAACTGTGTTTCTGATATTGGACAGAGACCTGTCTGCAAAACCACCCATCACTGTGCAAACACCAGAGAGGCTGAGAAGCGCGGGCACTGCCTGCGCTATTCCCCCTCTCTGGTCCTGGGGACATAGGCTCTGGCAGTCGAATACCCAAACCCAAACACACAGAGGGGGAGAAGCGGGGGCACTGCCTGCGCTATTCCCCCTCTCTGGTCCTGGGGACTTAGGCTCTGGCAGTCGAACACCCAAACCCAAACACCAGAGAGGGGGAGAAGCGGGGGCACTGCCTGCGCTATTCCCCCTCTCTGGTCCTGGGGACATAGGCTCTGGCAGTCGAACACCCAAGACCCGGGAGAGGCCCCTAGGCCTAGCCAGCTATCCTCCAGGCTCCGGGCTGCCTTTCCCAGGCCCCTGGGCCCCGGGTAAAGGCTGCAGGCTCTAGCTCACTTCCACCCCCATTCCCAGGCCCCTGGCCCCCGGGTTAAGGCTGCATGCTCCAGCTCACTTCCACACCTCATTCCCAGGCCCCTGGCCCCCGGATAAAGGCTGCGGGCTCCAGCTCACTTCCACACCTCATTCCCAGGCCCCTGGCCCCCGGATAAAGGCTGCAGGCTCCAGCTCACTTCCACCCCCCATTCCCAGGCCCCTGGCCCCCGGGTTACAGCTGCAGGCTCCAGCTCACTTCCACCCCCATTGACAGCCCCTGCTTCGGCCCCCAAGACCTAGGAGAGGCCCCTAAGCTTTGCCAACTATCCTCCAGGCTCCGGGCTGCCTTTCCCAGGCCCCTGGCCCCCGGGTAAAGGCTGCAGGCTCTAGCTCACTTCCACCCCCATTCCCAGGCCCCTGGCCCCCGGGTTACGGCTGCAGGCTCCAGCTCACTTCCACCCCCATTGACAGCCCCCGCTTCGGCCCCCAAGACCTAGGAGAGGCCCCTAAGCTTAGCCAGCTATCCTCCAGGCTCTGGGCTGCCTTTCCCAGGCCCCT
>NW_027279273.1:0-65000 GCF_046629955.1 Centroberyx affinis | reverse complement strand
GAAAGGCTTAGAACAAAGATTGAGTGTTCTATTGGAAATAATTGTGTAGTGCTCTTTTCTGTTAGTACTTTGTGCGCTATTGTTTTGACCACCCATATATGCCATGATGTGATGTTAATTTGTTTTGTTGTTGTTGTTTTTTTCCGTATATCATTGTAACAATAAAATAAAATAAAATAAAATGATTGAAAAAAAAAGAACAAAGATTGTTATAGTCTCATTATATTTTTCAGGAACATCTGTGTCAATAAAAAACCCAATTGTTTGTACAAATTAATTCATTAGACTAGTAATAGACATAACTATTCTACCAGGCACAAGATGGAACATTTAATAAACTAAACTAAACTTTACTTGATAATCAGTAGTGAACAGTAACAATAGTAATAGGCCTATCATTATCAATAGGCATCAAAATATTGTATAATTCATTTATTAATCAATAGGCCAATAAGTTGGATTATGAAAAGTAATATGAAATAATATCCAATCAAATTGAAGTGTAGCTTTAAGATCCCGCCTCCTCATGTGATAAAATCTCTGCACACCGTGAGCCCGCCCTCTTTGTTCCTTTGACTTGAGACACCTATACAACATCAATTTCATTTAGCTATTTTAGCCATTTTGTACATACCTCGTTTTTATTCCGCATTCTTGTTCTTGTTGTTAGAGTTGCTTAGAGTTTTAATATAATTTTTAAATTCCGGTGCTGCGCCAGGAACAAGCCACACGGACCACCACCAATCCCACAAGTTGCAGTCAAGGTAAGGAGGATTGAGTAATGTTGAACGTGCTTGTGTGTTTTACCTTGTAATTAATACTGGATGCTAGTTTGGATTACTTTGAGCATCGACTTCAATGCATTTAGGCTATTTAGCAACCATGCTAGCTAGTTGTTAGCCAGTGCGGGCTTTGTTGGTTGTTCAAGAAGCTAACATAATTTTATAGCTAAGCTAACTGTTACCTGATCACTTTTAGCCCTGTTATGTTATTGGAACATTTCAAAACTAGTATTCCTGTGACAGAAGTAAATTTTTCCCGCCATTGACACACCCTATAGCGCCCGAGGGCGCCATTTCACGATATCGCCCAAGCGCTCCCGTCATTTTTAAATTGTTTAAAATGTACCAAAAACTGAAAATCAAGTTATCAGCTTTGTTTTACTTCAAGTTGTCATCAATGAATCGGAACCGGAAAATATATCTGGTGACACTGAGATGTTGGATTTTCCCCGGGTTTAGTTGTCCTCCATTGGTAATCTAAAAATGGCTTCGCCGGCTAAGCGTCACGCTTTTAAAATATAATGTATTATTATTATTATTATTATTAAAACCTTCTGAAAGCTGTCAGATTGTGCTGTGAGACAGAACCTGACCCGCTGCATGTAGTGGAAAGTTACAAAGACATTGTGAGTTGAAGTCCTTTGATCGGAATCGCTTGTTCTTTCTCGATAAAACAAGACATAAGATCACCTTCACTAAACAGCGGGACCTACACTGTAAATTGTAATAAGTTGACTTTACTTAAAAAAAGTCAGGAAACCGATTGCCTCAAAATTTCCATGTAAAGTAGATTATTAATTTTAAGTTGTTAAAGCTGAAAAAAACTGTATTCAGGCAACTCATGTCATGGCAGTAAACTTGAGTATAGTTAATTCCAAATCATTAATTAGGTTGACTATAAAATGTCAATTCAGACAACTTAAAGATCTGAGTTATGTTAAGTAAGCAGTACTCATTAAAAAAAGTTATCCTTACAGTAAACTTGAATATTGTTAACTCAAAATAATTAATTAGGTTGACTATAAAATCTGAGTTATGTTAAGTAAGCAGTACTCATAAAGAAAAAGTTATCCTTACATGCCTAAGCATTCACATTACTAGGAAAATATCAGGAAACCGATTGCCTTAACATTTTCAAGTAAGCTGAACTAAAAGCTGTAAGTGCTGTTGAAACAAAGAGAGACAGCAGTTTGAAGGGAAAACTGAAAGAGTTTATTTGTTCTGTAGGACAAGTAAAACAAGTTTCGGTTTGAATTTTGGTTCTCTTTTCAGGCATGTTGTCAAACTTAAAACTTAGTACTCAAAAAGCTGGACATGCTGCCAAGTTAAGTTATCAAATTATAGTACAAAAGATCTGAACTGTCAGTCTTAATATGTAAACAATTGAAATTAAAATGCATTTTGTTGGGATGCAGACTATTTCAAGAATGATGAACATACACTATTGTCAGTCTTAAGATTTTTTGAACAATATCGTGTAACATTTTAAAGAGAAAACAAGTTTTTTTTTACATACACAAGACAATAACTTTCTTTTGGGTTTTTGTCAGTTTTTTGTATTCAAATTCTAGAATTAACTGAAACTGCTGCCAACCAAGCTATCAAATTATAACAGAAAAACAACATATTGTTACCCGCAATATGTCTTAATCTTGACATGAACTTCCTCAACTTTTAGAAAATCAAAATGCCTTTCATCACACTGATGAAAAATGGTGAGCATACTGCTAATGTTCTTAATATCTCCATTGACTACAGTGTGTAACAAACTATAGATAAACAAACTCAATAGTCAATTGGGCAACAGGACCAAAGGAAAAAGAAACATCACTTTTCCAATACTAGTAAAGAGCTCCACTGGAGATAGTAGGGTAAAGGTCTCAGTGTGACCCAACATGTCACGTCCCATTCACATCGTGAAGACATTCACTCACTGCATCAGAAGATTTTTGAGTGATTGTATTTTTGGTTTTAGGGATTTATGTCCAAGAGAGAGAAGCACTCTTTGAATAAACTCAAAGGTGTTCTTCAGTTGTTGAGGGTACTCCAAATTCAGGGCGTAAATAAGTCCAAAGAGTAGGCACATGGCATGCGGAAGATTTTCAAGGTCATCCATCACTATTGTTCCTTCCACAATGATTGCGGTACCTGAAGCCTCTAGGTGCAGTGAGTGAGGAGGAGCCAGACTGTCTTCAGCAATCACTGTCAGGATCCCGATGGAGGTGTGGGACATGTCCGGAGGGTCATCGCAGTCCTAACAACAATAGCAGCATTACAACCACAATTACATGTCAAATGTCACCTTGCATTTCTACGGTAGAAAACACAAGACACTGCCACTAAGAGGAAGCTATATTCTGATATTATTAGATATTCAAGTAAAAGATGCTGCAGAGTGAGTAAATACTGTACATGCATAAATAAACAGATTGATTCATTAATTTATCATTTGATTCATTGAATGATTGCAAAATAAATAGATTTTCAAAAGGGCAAATGACATTTGAGTGGAACAATGAAGGCAAAATTGGCATACAACAGAATGTAGAAGAGCCTGAGAACAAATGGTTGATGCAGTGGCATCACAACACAGAGTGAAATAGAAATTTCAGGAGGTTGATAGGTAGCCCTGATCAGGACTCTTTGGTGGTATCTGCTGTCTTTCCAAAGGGTCCAGTCGCAGCTCCCTAGAGTCAACCCATGCAAAACCCAAATACCTTCAATAATGAAAAAAGTACACCCAAACAGGGTTTCACCTTCACCTGTCTGCTGGAATGTAGAGGGGTTCTACTAATATCTCCTATGACCAAATAAAGTGTAAAACGTGTAAAATGTGGTTAAACACAACCATGTACTGAACTAGGCTTGTCGCGGTTGTACTATTTTCACACCAGTGTTGCTTCCCTACTTAATACTGCTTACACCCGTATTACCGAATTGCGTCACTAGAGGGGGTCATAGATTTATCATATACCACCAGTCTACCAGTCTCCCGCGCAATGAGCCTGCACTGCCAGGATAGCTGCTGTTGTCACCAGCCAGCAAGGCTTCGCCCTTGCCTGTAGCTACCGCTGCCGCATCTCTCTCTTCCATAAGCTGGAGCCTGTCCGCATTTTATTCACATTCAAATAAGTAGCTATGAATATCTGACTCCAAAACGACATGTAAAAGTTATTTTCATTCACGTACTCCATGTATCAATGTATTCTATTGTTTTTTAGACTCGCCTGCTTCTTACACTAGCGAACAAAACAATAACCTCGATTTTTGCTTGGAACTGCCCGAGGTGCTGCAGTTCTTTCAAGATTTGAAATGAGAAATGCTGTTTCTCAGCAGCTTTTGGGGCGAGCACCCGGGACAGGAACAGTATTGATAAGTTACATGTGTTTTTCATATCTCTCACAATTGCATGATGGAGTTTGGGTTGAAAATCAGAAAAATGCTCCTTTCACTTCAAATTAACGGTATTGACGGTGTGGAGAATGTAACACCAGTGCTGACCCTAGTACCATATGCTGCCAGCAACAACTAATACTGCAATACAAAATAAAATGCAAGGCTTTTCTGAACTTTCACTTGTAACAACATCAACATTTCTAAGTCACTGCTGCCTCTGGGCAATATGCTCGCTACTACCACAGGAGGCTGATGAGTAAACTGCCAGTGTAGTACAGGTACGTGACCTCCTACAGCTTGCAGCTGTCACACCTGTACCACATTGGCAGTCTACTCATCAGCCTTCTGTGGCAGTATTGCAAGCACACTGCCCAAGAGCATCAGCGACAAAGAACGTTTATGTTGTTACAAGGGAAAGTTCAGCACATTGTTGTGTTTAACTACGTGTTACACTTTATTTGGTCATAGGAGATATTAGTAGAACCCCTCTACTTTCAAGCAGACAAGTGAAGGAGTACAGATACCTGTTTGGGTAAGTGAAATTCGTTGTACTTTTTGTTGTCCTTGAAGGCATTTAGGTTTCGCATGGGGCGACTCTAGGGAGCTGCGACTGGACCCTTTGGAAAGACAGCTGATACCACTAAAAGGGTCCTGATCAGGGATACGTGAACAGTGCATTAAATAAGAAAAGTACAGCAGCACTGACTCAGGCTGAGTGGAAGAGTAGTAACTAATACTAAAAGATATCAAAGTAACATAAGGAGCAGCATTAAATAGACTAAGCATCCTGTGGTGTGGAATTAAACAATCAGGACTAAAGACTACTTACAAAGCATGTCTTGAAGAAGTCTGTGTTCTCATCTCCAAGGATGGCAGGAAGGCCACAGAGGACTGCTGTTTGCTTCCCGGTAACATCTGTACTCTGAAAAGTCATTTCAAACACACATCACTCCTAAGTGGTCAAGGACAATCAATTAACAGCTCTGCATACACAATGCGGTTGCACTATTTTGTTCCCTGCATAATAGAAAATGAATTACTTTGTGTATGAGAAACTTACCCCTGGTGTGACTTGTTCCAGATACTCCTTAAGTTTCTGGCCGACACTTCCGCCCTTGGACTTGAAAATCTCAAAGAAGCAAGGAGTGTATTTGTCAAGTTCTTTGAAGAATTCTGTTTTCAGGTTTTTGCTTGATAAGCGACAGAACTCTGCCAGAATCTAAAGGAAAAGGAGATACAGCAGATACAGCAGTGGTAGGAATCTGTATTCAATCTTTGGAGGCCAGTGCAACACTTGTTTTCTGCCCAGTGTGATTTGGTGTTTTGTTACTGTTTGATTAGACACTTTGGGACTGGGATTTACAATGATCAATTCATAAAATCTTAAAAGATTACCTAATAGCCCCAAATCTTAGGACTACTTTTCACTAGTATGACACTGAAGCTAATTCTGTGACTTAATAAAAGATACATGACAAATAATGAAATTACATCAGAACTAAAAAACTTAATACATAAAAGATGTGAAGAATTTTAAATTACCTGACCCTCTTTAAAGAGTGCTGGCCACCTTTCTATTGTGTCTTTCACTGGAGGCTCCAAGTTCACCAACTCCTTTCTTCTCAAGGCAAAAGTAGAGTCCATGTTCTTGGATATCAGAGCAGCAGTTGGACGACGTTTCTTCATCTCCTCTACAAGTTCCTTTCGTTTGGACTCCATACTGGTCTCATCTTCACCATCAGGAAAATTGGGTAGAAAATTGATTTCAAACCGTTTGGGTCTTTTGACACTTCTCAGAGGTGCTTGGCCTTTTCTTTTCCCTCCATTTACGGCCACATCTGTACACCCAGCTCGACGCAGTTTGGTGCGATAGTTGCCCATTTTAAACTTTAGGCTATTTTTCCAGCTGTTACATCCATTGGAGGAGCCTGGTTCAGTGAGGCATGGGTGTTTTTGAATCAGTGCAGTTGCAACATCATTGAAATCTTCATCGCGGGGATATGCCTTGAAGCTGTACATTGTCTCGGCAAGTTTTTCCAGTATCTCGTGCTTCATGTCCCTGGGCACTTGTAGATATGTCTGATCTCTCATATACTGGAGATTTCCCTGGCATAATCTGTACTCAGTGTCCACAGGAAAATAAGGAATTTCAAAGGTGTCTGGCCATGGAGACCGAGTAAGAGATGACCTACTTTCAGGGGAGGAAAAAGAGATGATCTCTGTGTCAGCTGTGCTTGGGGTGGGTGTTGGCACCAGGGCGATTATCTTTAGGGTGGGTTTGTCAGGCAGGTCAGCAATGTCAGTGAGGTTGACGAGGGCATTGTTAAAATCGGGATCCTCATACTGAAGGGAGAACTTGTACTGAAGACCCAGCTTCTCTTCAAGCTGTTCAACAAGTGAGTCAAGTGTCTGTGGTTTCCCATGGAATGTAATTTTCCTGATGTCATTGTCATGTACAATTATCCTTAGTGTGGTCCTTCTCTCCATTGTTTGTTGTGACTCTACAAAGGATCCAAAAAATGCAGTTCAGTTACTTCATGACACTTGACATCCATATCTTCAGCATCCAATCAGCACAAAATATAATGTCTAAGGGTAACAAATGTGCTGCCCCTAATTCTGTAGGCTGCCAGAGGAAATGGGTCATTCAGATCAGAGAGCATGGTGACTGACAGTGATGACACATGACTGCATAGCTCATAAGAACACAGATGCTCATTATACCATGATGTCAGATGTTTGCACACAAACAAAACATCACTGTAAATGACAAGGATTTTGTGAATTTACCTAAAACCAGGTAGACATGAACAAGCACCAACAGACACAATCATATCTGGACTGTATTTGATGCTATCAATGCTCACAGATGATGCGACAAGGACAGTGTTCTGAGCAGCATACCTCTGTTTCAGCAAGTTCTGAATATTCTCAGGGAAAGATGAAACCAAAGTAACTGTCACCTTGTCCATTTGGATGGATGGCTTGAAAAATTCTTTGATGCCGGACAGCCAGAGTTTGTGGGACATTTTTGAAGTTTTTTGTGTTGCTTATGACTTGTTTGAAGAATTTATGTTTTCCTTCAAAGCGCATTGTCCACATATCTCTGAGCGGCCCATACATCCTCATCAGCTGCGAATAATGTTCGATAAAGTGGTGCTTGGGGCGCAATGTGAAATGAGGAAATACTGTTAAAAGTAAACCTCTGTGCTCTGAGATCTTGGCATCAAGAAAATCAAGAGAATCTTCTGTTAATCTAAATGACACTGTCAGTTCTAGGATGTCCTTCAAAAGCATTAAAATGTCCCATGTTTGATCATTCTCTGGGACATCAAAACCAATCATGAGTGGGAGAAGTCTTGTGAGTGCCCAGTTTTCGTGGGCGTTACCGCCAATGGTACCTCTAGAGGCAAATGTGGCTGGGATGGTCTGAGGCTGATCAGTTCTGTCTGTGAATTTGTAAGGAAAATGTTTGATGGCTTCGTTCAAGGAGTCAAGGGAGATGTACTTCTTGGAGATCAAATCATTAATGCACAAGGACATCTCAATGGGGATGATACCCTCCAAGAGGTCATGCATTACGTCAGGTGGAAACCCAGTGACAGTGTGGAAATGTTCCAGATTATCTCTTAAAACACAAGGACCTTTCACACCATACTCTTTCACCAATTTCGGATCCTGTAAAACTTCAGAAACTTGCCTGTCATGATTCTGGCTGGTTCTGCGCTCAAATGCTCCTGACCGGACCTTTCTGCTGAATGTCACTCCTCTCTGCCATGCAATATCGACAAGGGTGCTTCACCGTGAAACTCTCCTGGAAACCAGCCAAAGAATGAGCACCAAGGTTATCAGCTGACACATAGAGCACAGTTCCTTTCACACACTCGCCTAACTGCTCAACATAGACACCGTGTTTTTCAAGAGTTACCAGGTCTTGAACAAGTGGGTGAAGGACATCTGCATAGCCATACTGTTTGACTGCACTTGCTCTGCATAAAATTGCTAGCTGAATAGAGTGAAGAGAGGAGCAATGTTTTGAGGGAAGATTGGCAAGGACCCAATAAATACTGCACAGTTTGTGTTTCTTCTTTGAAGTGCCCAGAGGATTGGCAATCTCAAACTCATCGATGTAAAGACCAAGCACAATCTTTAAGGTCTCAGTCTTAAAAAATCTTTCCCACGATAGTGAGTGCCATCTCTGTAAGTGTTGAATCCATCAACGCTGTCATCATGAGTGAGAATTTTATCTAGAACATCAGTTCTGTTTAACAGTTTTTGTAACATTTCGAGAATTGGCACATAAGTGAGTGATTGTGATTCTTTGTCAAGCTTGTATTCAACTGGCATGACCATTGGATATTCCTTCTGAAAATATGATGTTCTCTTACTGGCTGTAGAGAGTGACTTGCCAGCATCAGTCATTTTCAAGAACAGGTTATTCTCTTTGACAGCATTCACAATCTCTCTCACAACTGAATCATTGTCACTGACACCATGTTCATTGAGAATTTGCTGAATGGCATTACGCAAAAGGGGCTCTGAGAGAAGAACAGTCTGATTCAGTTGTTGGATTACCTCCTGTACTGCCATGTCAGATATATGTAAGATTGCCTGCATTTTAAGAAAGAGCGAGGCTAAATTATGCTCCAGTCGATGCTGTAAATGATCCAAATCTTCAATTTGAGCCTCTTCCTCATTTTCCTCTTGGCAAAAATCTGCAGGATCATTGTAAAAAGCCTCATCTTGTTGTACATCTTGTGACACATCTGGATCTGAATTGTGAGGTGCAATGTGCAAGGCAATGTCAGGCTTCAACTGCTTCTGACTGGGAAGCCCATGTTCTTTACATTTATGGGCATTAAATGTTGAGTAGACATTGCTCTCAAAAGTACAGTTTTTATATGGACACTTCACTGTTTCCTGTTTTTTAAGATGTTGGCGCAAATGGGAGAAAAAAATGAGTTCTGTGCAGGGTTCTTCAAAATTGCAAAGCGGACAATGGAATATCACAGGGATTTCTTCAGCTCCATTCATCTGCCTGTCATGTACTTCATGTGAGTGATTTCTTGTTAAATGCACTTTGAGGGCATTAAATGACTTGAATGAACACAGACAATCTGTGTGGAGGCATGGAATTGGAGTAGTTCTGGCGTAGCTTCCATGTTTTAAGCGGTAGTGCTTGAATAGTTGAGGCGTTTAACTTAGTGCCCTAGGCCAGTTTTGCTCGTTTTTCTACCCCTCTATTTATAGGCTAATATGATCAGAAATACTTGTCCCAGCTAGCCATGCCATATGTTTTTTTTCTCTTTTATTCATAAGTTTTTCTTTTCTCCCATTATGAGAAATGAGGACTCAATTACCCTTTACCGCACCGTTGACGTTTGTAGGAGCCATGGACACCAAAAAACTAATTTTTTGTTTAATTAAGAGCTGAAAACCGAATTACATGCTTGCCGAATTGAAGAGTGGCCCTGAAAGATAGACACAGTTGCTTTTGCAATCGTTAATAAGCACGCTGCGTTTGCTGAAACTCAAGTTATCCTTAAATTTACACTTATTCTAATGGAGTTTTACAATGGCATACATGAAGGGCTAGTTAGCTTTAGCTTTCAGAGGCTAGCCTTTACATGAACTCACCTCTCTTTATTGGCGGGGTTTTGACTTAGATGAGCCATTGTTGGTTGTTGTTTGTTTGTGTTGTTGGTCTGACTGCAGAGGACCGACTCCCAGCGAAAAAAACATAGTAGCTATAGCCTAGCTAATTTTGGCTAGGGAGTCCCTGACTTGGCTTAATCGAAGACATAAAGTTAACCTCCAAACCCTGACTAACGGATAAATAATATGGCAAAAGACCGGCTAAGTTTGCTAAATAGATAGCCAGTGAAAGTTAACATTTTGCTATGTAGCTGCAACTTACCCTCACATAACTTGGCTGAGCAACGCTTTCTTCCCGCTTTGTTCATTCACCCTTGACCCTCACTTAAAGCACATCTTCAGCGGGCAACTGCGCATGTGTAATTGCCGAGTGCCGCCGAGTTCTGTCGAGTATCTCCGGGTTTTGCCGATGGTTCCTCCTCACTCATACTTTTAAATGAAGGTTACTTAAAGCTGATGAGTTTAATTACTTTCCTCACCAGAAAGTTGTCTTAACTAAGTTTAAATTAGGAGAGTCAACAAAGTAAGCAGAAATTAGTTAAGGTCACTATTTTTTTTAAGTAAGGTGATCAATTACATTTTACAGTGTACCTGGCTCTCATCGCCGGAGACGGACGCTGTTTTCCGGGAGGCAGTGCGCCGAAGAGTCGGTAGGGAAGACTGACTGGGTTGCGGCGACTTTTATCCATATAAGTTTGGCAACTTTTTCTATATTTGTTTGGCGACTCTCACTGTCTGATCTTATTACTGTGTGGGTTGAGGCGCTGGAGGTTTTGTATGTATTTTGAAAGCTTATCTTTGCCAAGATAGGAAGGATCTGTTTTGTTGTCATACTGTGAATGTTGACACTGAAGTATATAGGAGACGCCCTGAATCGCCTTGCCATGTATTTGGTACTAAATTAAAGGGAAAGTTGTGTTTTTTTTAAATGGAAAAACTTGTGATTGTCCATTTCTTTTTATTTTTGAGATATAGCTGTTTGTTTGGAATGAGCAAGAAAATGCTGAATTCCCAGTGAACTGCAGCCATTTTACACCAAGCTCAAACCAAGACACAGCCACGTTCAAGTTCTGTATTGTCATATTCAGTTTACAGTGTATTCTTTGGTGGAAAAAAAAGACTCCTCAATGATGTAGTATAAATCAGCACCATAAACACAATTTTAAATAAGATAAAATAAGAGATTGATGCAATAGATTGTTATCAGTAGTCACTCTTAATGAAGTAATGAGAGTTCAATAATCGCAGTTTAAGGTGCGCAGTGAATGGTGTACAATGTAGTGTTCAGTGAAGGCCACAGACACAGGCTGGTCATCTGTTCAACAGCAGTCTGTATAGCAGACTATTTTTATTTTATTTTTTTGACACAGATTTGGTCTGGTATCGGTATGATTTTGTTAGTAGGGGAGTTCATCTGGTTTAGACTGTGATGGAAAAAATTACCGATAACTTTACTCATAAATATGTCAGCTTATTGCTTGGAGGTGACAGCCCGTGCATAGAAACTACTACAACGTTAAAATTACACTGTTTTACATTAACTAAATTGCTAGCGAGTTGGGATTCAAGTTTGCATACTGTGTGATGATGATGCCACTCTGGCCTGATGGGATGATAAAACTCCCATTCAAATGCCAGGTATGTGTCTGTCGCCAATGCCGGAGTGGGTAATCGGGAAAACCGGGAAGATTGTTGGGCTGGTGAGGGGGGTTGAGGTCAGGGAATTTTGTAAATGGATTATCATGTAGGCTGATCTCTCTCTCTCTCTCTCTCTCTCTCTCTCTCTCTCTCTCCAGTTCAATTTGCTTTATTGGCATGAAAGTTTACAAACAATGTTGCCAAAGCATTAAGGTACAGAGCATGGTACAGTGTGTGGGCGCGTCTGTGTGTGTGCTGGGTTAGCACTCCATTATATGATGACTATCAATAGTCACAACAGTGACAGTCTCAACTATAAATGATACAGTTCAAATGGGAATAAAGCAAGAATCAAAAATACAACACATTGATCAACGTGTGTGTGCGCACATGTATGTGTTGGTCACTCACTGTTCCTCAGGTTGTGGCAGGTTAATACATATTGCGCAGTCAGATCTGCTGTGTTTCTTCTCCTAAGAAAATTTCTAGTCTGGACGTCATCAAGCTCTTTGAAGTTGGGGATTTGGGAGCTGAGTTTGTTGAAGAACATTTCTCTGGCTGGTTTGAATTTTTCACATTTTAGGAGGAAGTGCATCTCTGTCTCGACCTCACCTGTCGAGCAGTGACCACATGTTCTGTTGTCTTTTGGTTGCCATGATTTCTTATGTCTTCCTGTTTCGTGTTTCGATTGCCAATTGGTGGTCACTGAGCCTGTATCTGGTGAGGATCTCTCTCTGCTTTCTATCTCTGACAGTAAAGAGATATTCTGCTAATTCATATTCTCTGTTTAGGGCCAGATAACATTCTAATTTGCTTTGACTTTTGGTTTCTTTTTTCCAGTGTTCCAGATAGGTTTCTTTGCATTGTTTAATAATTTGGTTTACGCGAATTGGTGTAAAGCAGTGTTGGTGTGAGCCTGGTGAAGGTGTGGCTGAGGGGAGGCGGTTAGTCTCAGCACCAACTGACACAGCGGACACTTTTCTTGGTTCAGCTCTTGGGTTTGGGGGGTTTTGGAGTGGAGGCTGTCAGGGGAACTGGATTTAAGGTGATTTAAAAAAATTTAGTGCTCTCTTTTGAATGTTAATTATTAATGGGTAACAGCCTAATTCTGCTCTGCATGTGTTTGTTGGTGTTTTTCTTTGTATGTGTAGGATGTGTCTGCAAAATTCAGCATGTAGGGATTCTGTTGGATGTTTCTCCCAGCTGGTGAAGCTCTGATGACTGAGTGAACCCCATACTTCACTACCATACACCACAATGGGCTGGATCACACGCTCAAATATTCTAAGCCAGATTTTAATTGGAATTCAGATATTATAAAATTTTATTTTGATTGCATTTAGAGCTATTCAAGCCTTTTCCTTTAAGTGCATTCACTGCCAGGCTGAAACTTCCTGCTAGAAACTGACTGCGAGGCTGTTATTGTAAGGCCGAGGTAGGTGTAGCTCATGGTGTGTGGTATGATGGTGTTTCCTAAAGCTGGGGATACACTAGACAGCTAAAGCAAGCAAATATTTTACCATTTTTTGTTTGGTGTACATGTTTTTCAGTGAGTGTGTGAAGGGTGTAAATATGTTCGGTGGTACGATGTTTGGGGAGAAAGCCAATTTGGTTTTTACTAAGGATGTTGTGATTTTCAAGGAATTTGAAATTCTATTATTTATAATGCTGCAGAATAGCTTCCCTGCCGTGGGAAAAACTTGGCTGATGCAGACTGGGGGATGAGAGTGGCCCACTCTTTAGATTGTGATTAGTTTGATCAGACGTGACATGTCAGACCTGAAGATGATTTGAAAAATATTCAGATGGCTAGACATGTTAAGTTTTGAAGCTTGCACTAAAAAATAAATTGTTTTTCTTAGAAAAGGATACTGTGAAACTAGAAGGGCACTCGGAGAGCGCAGACCCAATAGTCCAGTCTGCTATGATATGCAAATTTCACCGAAAACGTAACCTCCTTGGCGGAGGTAATAACTGGGTTGCAGAGAACAGTGCCATGCGTATTTATTGTTGAGGGTTCTTGGTGGGTACCAGCTGGTCTTGAAACTCCCAGGTTGAAAATGAGTCCCCCCAG
The DNA here is from genome assembly GCF_046629955.1 of Centroberyx affinis. NCBI lineage: Eukaryota > Metazoa > Chordata > Actinopteri > Beryciformes > Berycidae > Centroberyx > Centroberyx affinis. Next base: position 51,455 of record NW_027279273.1, on the reverse strand, counting down.
AGGAAAAATCTTTTGCTCAGAATAGTCTTTTCTTTAACTCTTGAGAAAGTAGTAAGATCTCAATTGAATCTCTTTTTGAGATCACTTCAATCTGAATTGTTGCTCCTAAAACCCTCTTAGGAAAAAAGATGAGATGAGAGAATGAATTTTTGAGACTTAGGTAAGACAAATTGGATATTGAATTGAGATTACAATGGGAGAAATGGGAGTAATAGATGAGATCTCATCATTGTATCTTTTTTGTGTTCATTCATGTCTTGCTTATTGCTCCTAAAAAGCCATTAGGAGCACTAGGGAGTAAGTAAGTAAGATCTCAATTGTATCTCTTTTTGAGATCACTTCAATCTGAATTGTTGCTCGTAAAGCCCCCTTAGGAGAAAAGGGGAGACAAGGGTGAGAATGAAGGGTCGGAGCATTAGGGAGAAATAGAAACCAACTCTGAGAATTTGAAGCCAACTGAGCCACTTTTATTTTGCATATACATTAAACATATTTGCAACTTTTACTCGCACATCAGTGTTAACAACTTGATATTCAAAATCGAAACAAAACCACAATGCAAATGTCAGTTCACTGTTAAAGCAGTTTTCATGACCCCTAAAAAACACATCTGTTCACGATCCTCCCAACATGGTCAAGCATAAACTAAATGGTGAACTTTGACACCAAAAATGACTTTAATTTTCCCTTTTCGGACTATTTAACTTGATTAAGAATTGGAGAACGGCTTGAGATTTCAAATATTCAGTATTTAAAAAAAAAAAAAAAAAAAAGCATCTACACCAAAGGTTATAAACACCAATGTATTTCTAGATCTTTTCACAACCCACTAAAATCACCTCACAGCCCCCGGTCCCAATCCCGAGGTTAAGAAACACTTGAGTATAATACTTTCTACATAACAGACAAAAAACAAATATGCATTTTGAAATAACTTTTTAGTGCAGCAAGATGTGCAAAAACGCATGTCCCTACTTTCTATTGGCACTGTACAAAAAAGGCAGCACCCACTGGCAATCGGTTCTCCTTTCCTACTTCATCGCCCACACACACACACACACTAACTCTACAGCGAATTGAACATCTTTTTTTGAAAAATATACAGTACAAATACTGTAATTACAACACAACAGAACAATGAATTACCAAAAACGTGTAAACTTTACCACTGGTGAACAAGGGGGCGGTTATAAGGGTTACGCCTGAGAAGCCAGTCACTTCACTGACCTCTGACGGCATTTGTTTATGAGTGCCTTTTTGAGCTTGGATTCTTCTACTGGTTTCCAGTCTTCCATTGTCGCATACCGCCTCACGTAGGCTGCAAACAAAACAGAATAAAAGAGCTTAAATTAGTTTAATTATTTTCTAGAATATTTCTAATACACTTATTTACATTCAACTGCCTATAAAATGATTGTACTATACACCAATGGTTCCATCTAACTGTATCATTACAGTGCTAAAAAAATCCCACTCAATAATCACTGTGATGCCTTTTCTGTTAATCAATGGATCGTCATGCTCCATAACACCAACTGCTTCTTGTGCAATAATCATTCAAAGCAAATTTTACTCTTCAGAATACATAGTATTTTTTAACAAGTGTTTAACAAGTCAAAATTCTCTGGTCAATAAGACAAACGAGGGGGATCATGGGATACCCCAGGTATAGGGATCACGGAAAGATGAGCTCTCCCTTTCCTTGCTTTGACTATAGGCCTAACCAAACTGCCATAGTTTGGGCACCACGTGGAGCAGAGGACAACAAATATATATTTTTAGTATTGACCAAATGAGGTAGGCAATACTGAAAGATTTTAAGACATTTGGTCCCTAAAATGAATGAATTTTGAACTTGTCATTGTCTTTTGTCCAAATCATCAGTATGTTATTAAAAAAATAAAAAAAAGATACAAGATGTCTACTTTAGAAAGTCAAAATTTGGCCTCCAAGTCCTTGTTCCATGACTTGTTCTGAAAAGAAAGAAGTTTCTGGGAATCCAGATTGCCATGGCATGGTGTGCTAAACCATCAAATTTCAACTGATGGAGCACAAAACGTGAGTGCATTGGTTAAATATGACCTGGGAGTTTCTTCTCTGTGGGTCGGAGAGAGAAACATCTCTCATTCTGTGTGCGTGTGTATGTCAGAGAGAAAGTGTTTTCTTTGAGTTAAAGTAATAATAAATCAAAGCCTAACAAAGTGTTTTTACTACTCTAAGCAGAAAAACTGATTTACCATAAATGAGTTTAGTTTGCTCAAATTAATGACAACATTACCAAAGTTCAGCACTAACGCTCAAATGCATGGGTGTGATTTTGTTTTGACAGGTGATGGTGGCCAGTACCCCCAATAATCTCTTAAGGTCATTGTCCAGCAATCCAAGTGGAGTTAAAGTAACAGGATGAAGAGGAAATACTTTTTTTTATAGAACTGTAGACTGATATGGGTTAAATCATTTTAGTTTGTAAATTAGCATTGTGCAAATTTAACACATTAGAATGAATATCTGAAAAGACATACTTGCTTTATAGCAAACAAACAAGATGAACCAAAATGCTGAGGTGCAGTGGTGATGTCAAAGGCTTAGGTCTGTAGTAATGGGTGTGGTTTTTGTGTTGACTGCAGATTAGAGGGGGCAGCAGCAGTGCAGCCAACAGCAAATGCAGCTGTAGAAGATTGACCTAAATGGCAGCTAAGTTTTAAAGTGCTGGCTAACATTGTCTTCTCTCCTGCAGTGAGGCTTGGTCCTGGAACCCAAGTCTTGACAAATAATACCAGCTACCTTGCCAGACATAGAACTGTTGACTTATCAGACTGGCAGTAATTACAAGAATTGCCGGACCCTTGTGTGTAAACCTTTAAAATAAAGGACTGTTTATATCCATCCTAGCCTCCCCACGCATCCCTCAAGGTCATTCTAATGTTTTTTAGCTTTCATGATCATATATTAAAAATGTATTCACTCAAAAAACAGTAAACGGGTAACTAGTGTGCAGCAAACCAAGCAGTTTCTTTCAGGCAATTGACCAGTACCTAGAGAGTTAAAGACATAAGACATTACACCACTATTGGAAGAAAAACTTGTCTACTACTCACTTAGAATTCCCTCTACTTTTTCTTGGTCAAGCAGCTGCTTCCCCTCTGGTATCTTGCCATGTCGTCCGAAAGCCACAGCATTGGTACACTCCTCTGCGGTGAAGAAATGCTCAAAAAGGAGATGGAAAAGTCGAAGGCTGTCATGCTCGCATTGGTGTATCATGGAGGCAAGCTTGAAGGACGACAGAAACAGGCCGCTATTGGGGAAGAGCTCCTGAAGAGCCTTCTTCGAAGGATGGATCAAGGCTGCAGGGCTCTCCTGGTACTGAACAACGTTTTCAAGGAATCCCTGAGCGACTCTGATGTCTTCTGGCTCTGAAAAACAAATAGAGGATAAAAGAAATGTTGATTTTTTTCCCCTCGTCTTTAGGGTCTTACATGGTTGTGCTGGCTTTACCATATTACATGTTAAGTGTAGAGGTGTCTATAAATCTTAGTTTGTACAGCAGCTATAGATTAATTTGGGAGCATGATAAGTCCACTTCGGCCCCAAGTAGCATGTATGCTTTACATTCCCCTGGAAAACATCAGTCACGAGCCACATAAACACTAACCTGATATCTGGCATGAACATCACAGACAAGACATTATATTACACTGTCACTATTAGGTGTGCACTGTCAAGTTTAGATAGTGTAAAAAAAAATAAAAAAGCTTATAAATGTAAGAAGTGTATGGTTATTAAAACATAATCCAAAATAATGCCTAAGGTATAGGATATAATAATCAAATAAAAATATAATTACCAACTAAAATGCATGATGGACTTATCTCTGTCGGTATAATGAGGACCTGGTGAGAACGAGTGTTCATGTGGGAGTGGGTACGCGCGCGCCTATAACCGTTATAGATAGTAGCTCGATTTAGGTCACAGGAGCACAGGAACACGTTGAATTTGGAAGAGGCAATGTGTTGAATTTGTATGAGGACTATCTCTGTTAAACAAGCAAACAAGAAACCACCAATCTCAGGAATCAACTGAGAACCAAATATCCCGCGACTGATGCAAATCTTATTTTATAGCCTACAGTCTGCCACACAGACCTGTGGCCCAGGCATCTGCCGCTCCAGAAAATATAAACAGGACAGCGACAAATGGAGACACTTACAGACGGAATCACAGCATATTTAACTATGTTAGTAACAGGATCAAGTTTAGTTCAGGACAGTAAAGAAACCGGCCTTCAGGAACATGTTTCGCAGATTGGACAAACTATACAAGCTACCGGGAGAATATATTCCTCACAGACGGCAGTCCCGACTTAAAGGCTGTAACGTTACATTAAGGTAAGGTGGGATGTAAAAAGCGAGCTGGGTTGCATAGACTTTTTTGCTCCAATGGATATGTGGTCAAATGTTAACATAGGAGCCTGCCTGCCAAATGAAGTTGCTCTGTGACTTACACTTTCTGAGGTGTGCCTGATTTCATTATAATGTATTTAATGGTTTAAAAGTTGTCACTAGATGGTAGGGCTGGGCGATAATTCAATATTATCATTTATCGTCTTTCAGTGGAATCATATCATGATGATATGAAGATATTTTAATATCATGACACACATTTCTGCTGTCTAAATTGATGATGACAAGCAAATTTTACTTAAAAACTCTCATAAAATGAGGTATGGTAGGAATATTATCTGTTTTGTTTGACACCCCACCTAACATCACCATTCGGTTCAATGAGATGAACATGAATTTGATTATTTAACATGATTTTGCATACATGGACCATATCGTGATATATATTGATATCGAGAAAAATCCTTATGATTATCATGATATTGATTTCAACCATATCGCCCAGCCCTACTAGATGGTATAACCTTCATGGCAACGGCTAACAATATAAACTTACTTATGCTGGAAAGAATGTCCTCCATCTTCTTCTTCTCTTCCACAAGTTTTATGAACTCTGAACTACACTTCTCACATGGCTGCCAGGACCCTCTGTCACTCTGTGCCACACTTTCAACGAGTTCTCCGTATTCAGTTTGAGGGCTTCTGTCAATTAACACGGTGCTGGCAGAAGAGGACGGACTTGACACCGGATGATCATCTTCCTCCTGGAAAGGAGTCTGAACTTGCCTTGTCTTGCTTGTGGGAGGAACCAGCATATTGAGAAAGGATCTGGCAGTTGCACTGTGTGGCTGTGATTCACGTTGCATTGGCCGATCCACATCCTTGGGCTGGAGTGGATAAGACTGAGGGTGTAGCGGAGACAGGACACTGTACTGTTTGAGGATGGGAGGCTGTGGCGGAGAGTGGACATCAGTCAGTGTGGTGAAGGGGTGCTGGCCATAAAATATATCTGCATCGACATTCTTTCTAATGTCCTTTTTATTTTTTCGTTGCATGTCTGTATTTGGACCAACATAATTCACTGTGGCGCTGTAAAATCTTCCATCAGTCCATTTGGCTAAGACTCTTTCTCCTCGCCTCAAGACATCAAACTGTCCAATGGGGACGTCATTTGCATCCAGCAGGTCACATGGTTTGAAAATGTTTGCAGTGTAGCCGTCCTCAAACGTGACAAATGCAAAATGCCCTAAAATAAACCAAAAACAATGTAAGTTAACGTGTAGTTCTTCTAAACAATGCATTTTACAAGAAAACAAGATATCTCCTATGATGCCGATACAAATCCCGCTCTTGAAAATGTCATGTTTTCATTGGCATTATGTTGTGAGAATTCAGAAAAATTTGTTTAACTTCAAGCTATGTTTAACTTCACTGTAATGAATTTTATTTTACCAACACAATTCCAATCATTAGAATCCCGTCCATAAAAGGGTAGGCAACGTGTTCCAAGGGGGGTGGGGGTGCAAGCAGGGTTAAAGTGGGATTTGACAGGTGGGGGAACCCTGTTTCTGAGGGGGGGGGGATTCAGAAAAAAATAGTAATTTAAAACAAATTTCCTGCATTTCTACACCACCTAACCTCTTGGATTAAGTCAAGAAACAGCAACCCTGTATAATGTTAACCAAAAATGTAAAATTATGTTATATTACTAGATTTCAGCATTGAGGTACTTACATTCATGATTTTGCATAGGCATACTAACCTAAAAACCTATTATTGGGAATCGTGAGAAAGTTTCAGAGCGACAGACACAGAGCGTCCCCATAACCATAGCAACTCACTCTCACTCCTGCCTGAGAGGAGAGGGAGAGACGCAGAAGAGCCGCTGACTGAGATTACTCTGAGCAGCATGCATGGGAATAAATTACAATATAATACATTTGTGTATATTTCTCACTATTCAGATGGTCTGAATAACTTGCTGCTGCATGGTGCTGCTCTGTCTTGTCTGTTATGAGTTATGAATTTGTTTTTCACTTTAACCCCTGGGTGCAAGAGAAAGTAGACTTAGTTCTAAATTCAGTCAATGTTAAGACTACCTTTACATGGTTACTAGGATCCGTGTTGAAATCGGATAGGAATGAATAGGTTTTGTTTATCTTTTAGCAACTCAATGGTCCAGTACAAGATATTTATTTACCCCTCACGCACAAACACACACACAAACAAACGCACGCACGCACACACACTCCCCTGATAGTGGGTCATACTTGCATCCAAAGTGGCCTGGTTGAATTTCCTAACCTGGACCAATATCTAGCTAGACAGTGGCATCTTTTACCCATCTGGTTTGTGATGAAGCATGATGAAATAATATGGCCAATAAAATTATTACATTTATCAGAAGTGAACCAGCTTGGATCAGTAGACAGATGTCGAAAACTGCATAAAATAGACTGATTCGACTACTCTTGCAACTGGACCAAAAAGGGAATGTAATGCATGGGCAGTGAGGGTCTGGATTCTGGAGGGAGTTTTATAGATATTTTCACAAACACAACATTAATACTAATTGCCAAATGTGATGTTGATGTCAATGTGACAAAATTGATTTAATCCTAAAAAAACAAAAAACAAACTTTTGACAGGTGCAAATCTATCTGAGAGGCCTGCCCTGGCAAAGTCATGTTTAGGCAAAACTGCAAAATATACAAAATATATGACAAGCAGGGGTGGGAATCGGCAAAGACCTTCCAAATCAATATCATGATACTTGGGTACCGATTTGATATGTATTGCAATTCTGCAAGGAACTGCTAATGCAGAAGCTGGCAAACATTGCTAAAAACATGCACTTTTCATGGCTTATGCTTTCAAATGTTGCTTGATAGGAGGCCTGCCGTTAATTTAATCTAACCGCGACTACACGGTACACGGTACCTCGACGAGTAGCTCTAAAGGGAAAAGCCACACGATATTTTATTGGAAGCACCGTTGCGTTTTGGAATATTATGCCCATCAGTTCACTGATAAAACAGCAATGGAAATGGTAGCCTTTGGCTAGATGGGCTGTTTACAATTTGGCTACAAGGAACCAATTTTCTAATAACGTTACATCAGTAATAAACGCATTTAACATGGGTATTTAGTAGCATTGTAGCATATGGAAATGTTTGCTAAAATTCAAAGGAAACAACCCCTACCTGTAGTAATGTTAGCTAGCTCACAATGTAACGTTAGCCTAAATATGATTCAGGACTGCAAGGTGATTCAAAATTCGCCCCCCAAAAAAGAGAAAAGAAATAGAAAACTCTAATCGACCGCTGACATCCGTGCATTATTTATCGAGGGTGTTAATGTATACTGCTGTCGACGGTTACATAACTATATGTAAGAAGTTGAAAACTTACCTGTAACTTTGTCACTCCACAACTTCAGCTTTCACAGGACGTGGGCAACTCGAAAATCAACGTTCCAATAGGGTGTGCCGTCACCTGCTGGCGATTTAATAGTATTAGTCCGCTCGTGCAGTCGACCACCAATCAGTGAAGCTGAAGGGTGTGTGACAGCCTACGCCAGCCTTTCTCTGAGCCCGCTCTGTGTCAGCTTGAGCTACTCCAGTCTGTACTGCTGAGTGAGGAGTAGTACCGTTCCTTTTTATTTTATTTTCATTTTTATTACTACTTGCTATCTCTGGTTTCATTTTGCTGCGATATTCTCCTGTTTTTTTCTTTGTATTTTAAAGCAAAGTGGGGATCTCAATTCTAAACATGTAAGTACAATACATTATTATAATACCTACATTAAGTTGTATACCGTATTTCCTCAAATAGTGACTGGGGCTTGCCTGATATAGGACAATAACACTTTAGATGAGTAATCCAGAACAACAAGGTGTTGAAAATAGCATGATTATATTGTTGAATTTATTAAAGTAAAGCGATGGAAATACATTATGCTTAGTTGGCATGCACATAATATGACAGCCAGTTTATCCACCCTTGTTTTTTCCCTGGCCATTATTTGGGACCGGCCTTTATTTGTTCGTGTCGACCACGTCCGGCCAGAGACCCGGCTTTTTTTTGACTACCGGTTTTTATTTGAGGAAATACGTAGACATGACCTTATTGTAGTATTATATGGTTGCTGATAGGATTATCTAGCTAACAATAATTTATTTTACGTATTTGTTTATTTAATTGCATTTAGTATTTTATTTTGCAATGTTGCTGCAGGCAGTAGTCCAACATAGATTTACCCAAAGAATTCTAAGTTTATCCCTGATTGATTTTATTTTATTTCATCGGAGTGGGTGATTGAAAACTAACAATACATTTCTGGCTTATTTGATTTTAAGGTCATTAATAATAATGTCACATTTAGAATGTGTAACCTAAATAGTATAAATAGATTAAAATGCTTAAGAAGCTTATACTGTATATTTTCATAATCTACATTAACATTCTTCCCCCAATTGAACATGTTCTTTTGAATAGTGCTCTCAAAATGGCTGCACGCTGGAGGAGAAAAATGAATGGCCCGCCGCAGAAAAGACACCGATGGACTAAGCCTGCTGGCAATGTGAGTTAGCCATTGGGAGCTGTTTGCAGCTAAATTATTTGCATTTTCTGAAAGACTTTTTGGTAATTAACATGCTACACATCTAGTAAGAGCGAATCAAACCTAATTTTTTACAAGTACAAGTGCCAGCCACACAATATAATAGGATGGGGTTAAATACGAAAATGTCTTATCTCATTTTTGTCTCTTTGTGTTATTTACAGATGGAGAAGATTGATGAGCAAAGCTCAGGTGTGTTGTAGATCTCTGAGATGTAGGCTGTTCTTGTTCAAATTGTCACTGCCAAAAAAATGAATGAGATACTTGATATATGATGAAAGTTCTCAATAATCTTAACCCTGATTATATTTGTTCTCTTCTTTTTATATGTATACATAGAATCTGTACTATTGGAGTCAAACGTCTATAACCGCATGCCTGATTGTCCAGAAGTGGAATCAAATCGTGACCACTTTGAAGATGCTGTTGATAATGATCATGATAATGAAGACAGGTAAATATCACATTCACATTTAGAGTAGCCTAAATAGTGTAATAAATAGATGTTTAAAAAGCATATACCGAATATTTACATAATATACATTATTATGTGCCCCCCCCCCCCCCCCCCCTCTTCCATTTCTTTCCGTATAGTGGGTGGCCTGATTTTATGGAGGACTGGACCTTTGATGATGGATTGCAGTTTGATGAGCCTCAGACTGATGCCAAAGGACTCATCATCCGACATGCCCTTGTATGAGAGTGCCCCAACATCTGTTGCAGAGTGTCTGCTTTTAATTATGACATACATTAATTGTCACAGAGTGACTGGAAAAGCATTTGGTGATTTGCTCACATTGCTTTGTCCTGAACACCTAAATACAGATTGCTTGGGCAGCATCCACAAGTTTAAAGACTTCTTCTCTCACTCAGTACCATCACCTATAGTCATGCATAAGTACTGTAGCTATTGTTTGTCAACAGTAGACCATGATGACACAATTTGTCAGTCATGTGAGGTCAGTGTGCTAGAAGAGGGGGCAACATCTCACTTCATTGAGGTCTCTATTGAGGCACAACTGCAGACACTGTTTGCCAAAAAAGGGTTCCAAGAGAAACTTAAGTTCAGGTTCATGAGGCAGAAAAAGGGAAAAGACAATGTTGAAGATATATACGATGGAGAGGTGTACAAACGGCATGCAAGTGGTGATGGGCTATTGGATAATCCACACAACATATCATTCACATGGAATACAGATGGAGTTCCCATTTTCAAATCCTCAAAATTTTCAGTATGGCCTTTTTACTGTGTGATCAATGAACTGAGCTTTACGGAACGCACAAAGAGGGAGAACATGATCTTTGCTGGACTTTGGTTTGGAGACTCAAAACCCTCAATGTTGACTTTTCTGAAACCACTGTGTGAAAAGCTTCATAAACTTGAGGAGCATGGTGTTCTGGTCAAACATCCTGAGACATCAGAGCCTTTTTTGTGCAAGGTTCTGACTATCGCTGGCACATGTGACCTGCCTGCCAAAGCAATGGTGTTAAATACTGTGCAGTTCAATGGGAATTATGGATGCATGAAATGTGAACAGCCAGGGAAAACTGAGAAGACTGGGGAAAGAGGACATATGCATGCATTTCCATTTCAGCATACAGATCCAAAAGGCCCGCCTCGTACTCATGAGAAGTTGGTCAATGATACAAAATCTGCACATGAAACAAAAAGTCCTGTGCACGGTGTTAAAGGTCCAACTTGGTCAAAGTTAATAGCTTTGATGTTATTCTTGGGACCGGAGTTGACTATATGCATTCAGTACTTCTGGGAGTCATGCGTACTCTTATGTTTCTGTGGTTCTCTACGGAGTTTTCCCGCCAGCCTTTCAGCATGGCCAAAGAATCAAGAGAAATTGACAAACGCTTGAGTGAAATCCATCCCCCATCTACTGTGACACGCCATCCTCGTTCAGTGTCTTCACATAGAATGTATTTCAAGGCGTCCGAATACCGTTCTCTCTTGCTATTTTTTGGGCCAGTTGTTTTCCACGGCATTCTTGGAGCAATTTATTATAACCACTTTCTTCCCCTCAGTGAGGCAATTTTCATACTCCTGATGGAATCAGTAACCATTGAACAGATTGACCACGCAGAAAAGCTACTCTGGAACTGTTCCCAGATGGGTCATCTTTACGGTAAGAGGTATGAAACTGCAAACATGCATCTACTAGTACACTTGGCAGACAGTGTCAGAGCCCTTGGACCATTATGGACTCATTCCTGTTTTCATTTTGAAGACAAAAATGGTTATTTGTTGCGGCTTATTTATGGCACACAAAACATACCAATGCAGATGATCAATGCCGTAAAGCTAGTACAGTCTCTTCCTTCAATTGCACAAACTGTAAAACCAAAATGTGCCATAGCAGAATTCTATGCAAGAATGTCAAATGATTACAGTTTCTGTCCAGAAAGCAACAAAATCTCAAAGGAAACTTTAATTGGAGCATGGAATAGTCATCAACTTGAAGGAACTCATCTGTCTGCATTGGAGAAATATGCTGGACATCCCATTCAGAATAACTTAGGACATTTAACAGAGCTCAAGTTGGAAAAGCCCAGCTGACCTCCAGGAACTACAAAAAAGGCAAAAGATGAAACAACTTCACTGTAGTGTTTTGGAATGGGGAGGAAACAAAGTATGGCCAAGTAGAGTTCTTTTTGACCAGTGAGGAACTTGGTCACAACTCTAAACTAGCCATTGTCACTGAATTTGAAAGTGCAGGTTTCCATTTGTTGAGGGACTGTGTGACAAATGGTACATGCTTTCACATTGCAGCTCTTCTGGAAGTCCCTGTCAATATGACTGTTGTTGCAATTGAGCATATTCTAGGCAAAGTTGTTTTCCTAGATTTGTCATCTATTCCAGGCATTGTCTTTGCAGCACATTTTCCCAATACTCTGGAGAAGGATTAGGAATGGACTCTGATCACAATAGTAAACACTGAACAAATGACTGTCTTGAAATATAGTACAATGTTCCTTTACCAGTGGTGGAAGAAGTATTCAGATCCTTTACTGAAGTAAAAGTAGTAATACCACACTGTGAAAATACTCCACTACAAGTAAAACTCCTGCATTCAAAACCTTACTTAAGTAAAAGTATTATCAGCTAAATTTACTTAAAGTATCAAAAGTAAAAGTACTCATTGTGCAATAAAATGGTCCCTGTCAGTGTTTTACTATTATATATGATGTTTTTGGATTAATATTACTGCTGCATTAATGTGTATGGTGCATTTTACTGCTGTAGTCGTTTAAGGTTGTGCTCATTTTAACTACTTTATATACTGTTGGGTAGTTTAATCTACAGCAATGCATCATATTCTATAAGATCATCATATGTTTATAGTGTCGCTGTCCTGTGAGAACCACGTATCTCCTAAAAGTCAATTTTTCATGAGCTCAGGAAAAACAGCCCTGTTTTCAGCTGTGTGACAATTGCATTTTCCAGCTAATCCAAGAGGGTTTTTAAATAGTTTATTTAGCTTAGGAAGTAGGAGAATCTTCTCAACCCATAAAGGAACACTTAATCCTCCAGTTTATCAGAAAAATTCAAATTCAGGTATCTCCAAATTTGGAGATACATGGTTTTCACTGGACAGGAAAGAGGAGTATGAAAAATTGTAATCTGAAAAGTAACTAGTAACTATACCTGTCAGACAAATGTAGTGGAGTAGAAAGTACAATATTTGCCTCTGAGATGTAGTGGAGTAAAAGTATGAAGTTGCATAAAATGGAAATACTCAAGTAAAGTACAAGTACCTAAAATTTGTACTTACCAGTACTCGAGTAAAAGTATTTAGTTACATTCCACCACTGTCCTTTATTTAAGAAAAGTATAAATACCATATAATAGCACCTGGTGAAAGTAAAAGTCCTCCATTCAAAATTCCACTCAAGTAAAGGTATAAAAGTATTCCATAGTGAATGTACTTAAGTATCAAAAGTAAAAGTACTCATTCTGTATGACATTGTTGTATCTCAGTTCTTGCGTGCATTCAGCCCTTAATGCATTAACCTCTAAAGATCATATCAAAGTGGTTGGTGGTCCAGATATGCTGGCTGTGATTATCTTATTAAGAAATTGGAAAACATGAAATTTGAAAGTGCATTATTTTCAATGACAAAATATTTCATTTTTGTCTTCTCAGTAACTTGTAACTACAGGGTTCAGATAATCAGTGGAGTATAAGTACAATTCAGAATTTGAAATGTAGGGGAGTAAAAGTATAAAGTCCCCTAAAATGAAAATACTCAAGTGCAAGTACCTCAAAATTTGACTTAAGTAAAGTACTTGAGTAAAAATACTTTATTTTCCACCTCTAAATGTGTAGCTGGGATCACTAAGACAAAACTGAGACATGATTGAGAAGAATCATGAGATCCTAGGAGTCATAGCTGAGTTTTCTTGGAGCTTCTCTGATCCATGTTCAGGAGACTTAAATTACACTTATTTAAGATCATTTAGAGATCTCTTCTTTTGATCAGAGTAAGACACAAATGAGCTTATATGCGGTTGTTTCTCCTGAGGTCACTATGAGAAAACTGAGACATATTTGAGAAGAATCATGAGATCCTAGGAGTCATAGCTGAGTTTTCTTTGAGCTCTTTCTCTGATCTCATGGTCCCATGTTCAGGAGACTTAAATTAGACTTCTTTAAGATCATTTAGAGATCTCTTGTTTTGATCAGAGTAAGACATAGATGAGATTATTATGTGGTTGTTTCTCCTGAGTTGAATTTGAGAAGTAGGAGAAAAAGCCTTTGGTCTCACCTTAGTATTAAAAATAGCTCATTTGTGTCTAGGAGAAATGAAAGAAACAACTATGAGATCTCTTCTTGGATTTTGCTTTCCTATGGGCCACTCTGGCCCTGTGTGTTGCTGTGTTTGTGCCCATCGGTGTCTGTCAGGTTACAAAGAGCTATATGGTCACTAGTTTGAATTAGCTACACTGATGGCTATAGATTGTGTGTGGTTCTGTCTGTCTGTGTAGTCTCTGGAGCTTGTGATGTTTGATTGCTAGCCTCAGGCTCATACTGATCACTCGACATTGATGATAAAAAAAATATTATGGGATGCCATTGAGAAATGAATCAATTGTCAAAAGTGGTAAACTACATGGATAAGTGATGTGTCTATTGGTTATAAAATCTTTTGGTTAACCACTGTATAATGTTTTATAACATACGCATTGGGTTATATATATATATTAGATAGATATAGTATATGCATTGGTTTTTGTGTGTATGTGTGTGTGTGTGTGTGTGTGTGTGTGTGTATATATATATATACGTATATTGTAAGGGAATATATAGTTTTTTTTATTTGTTGCCATATAATTTGGCTTACCAGAGTATCTACTTGTTTGTATATTGGTTTGCTTGCATATACATAGCCTACATACTGGTCAATCTTACATATAAGTTTTATTTTTTATGTATTGGTTTGTTTTGCAAACAAAATATTGGTTTACTGCCATACATAGGCTATTTGTTTTGTTGAATATACCTATGGGTTTCTGAGTTCAAATACTGGTTTGCTAACATACTTTGGTTACCTTGAATACATATTGGTTGATACATTGGCTTACTGAACACATCTTGGTTTTTAGGTTTATACACTGGTTTGCTGGCACAGGGTTCTACGGTTAAGCCTTTTGCCCGGGAGCACTGGTGCTCCTAAGTTGTGTTGCTGTGTTTAGTTGCATGTCTGTTCGTTTTCTAGTTGTATCCATTTATCCCCTGTATTACCTTTTATTCCTTTTTTGTTATTTTTTTATTTATTTATGTTTATTATTCAACTGTTTTATTTATTTGATTGTGGTAAATTCTGCATCATTGTTTTTTGGGAGTTTTATTGTATGTAAAGCACTTTGTAAACTTTGCTTTTAGAAAAGTGCTATACAAATAAAGTTATTATTATTATTAAAACCATATTTAAATACAGTGGGGAAAAAGTATGCAACCAAGTTGCCTTTTAGAATTCACAATAGTTGCCATTTGAAAGTGAAATAATACAGTAACTACCTTTTTTGAAGACAAAAAACAAAACAAAAAACCAATTAGACTGCAATAGGTTAGTCTTTTACACCTAGCCTGATACAGATGCAAACAGGAAGTATATAGCACCAAACAAGCTGATTCAGCCCTGCAAATGGAAGACACACTGCTGAGAAGAAACGCTGGAATATTTCTACTTTGTTGGACTAGATTACAGACATTTTGGTGAGCTTGTATAAGATGTAAAGTATTGATGGGTGCAACAATATGCCGGTTCCTGCTTTACTAAAGTCCATCACAGCTACTTAGTTGATTTATATTTAATCCCCTACCAGCTTTACGTTTCAGTAAGCAACTTGCCGCCAAGTTAAACGTGTTTCAGTTTACTTTTATTACCTTGTCTTGATCATGCAAGGATGGATGGTGACCTGGAAGTTGTATTGGTAAGTTACATGCGTTTGAGCCATTGGCAGCCACATTTCGTCGGCAGCTTTGCAAATTGAATCAGTCTTCTTCAACAAACTAAGTTAAGTTAAGTTAAAATGCTTCCACACTGCTGATTTAACACACTTTTTGATGGATAAAAAGCTGGGATGTTGTGTCCTCTGTTAGATAATGTAGCCTCTACACAAACATAAACAGTGATTCGCTCTCTGAGAAGTTTTGACAAGTGTAGTCTCGAGCGAACGTGAGGCTGCATTCAAGAGCACAGAATCACAGGCGGAAATACCGCAGCTTCTAAAATGCTCACGTTAGAAAACCGTGGCGTGTTAAAGTGCGGCTAATAGTGACATTGGTTAATTGCTGCATCCCTACGCTTGCACCGGTGCCCCTAAATTCAAACTGTCATTCACATTTTTAAAAAAGTAGGAGCAAATGCAAGCATTTTGCTCGAACTGTAGAAACCCAGTGGCATATTGGTAAATTGAATATAGCCTATGTTGGTTCTTATATACTGTTTTTCTGCTATTCATATTGGTTTTGTTGAATATACATTGGATTTATGGCATATCGGCTAGGAATTCTCAGAATGATGGATTGTTTAGTGTTAATACTGTGTCCGTAAACTTTTCCATCTTTGCCATTGCTTTTAGTGCTCCAGAGAGTACAGTATTCCACCTGCTGCCATCTACCATCTGCGATCAGGTAAGCTTAAATAACAAAACACATTTGATTGGACATTTTACATAGTGGGCCTAGCATACTGTATTTTAGTCATATGTTGCGGGTTAGCAGAGCTGGTAGATATTTTCTGCACATGTAGTTAACAACTTGTAGTTGTCTTAAAAAAGTGTCACTCAAAAATTGCGAGAGGGGTCATTAAAGATAGCCAGCGTGATAGAGGCATATACATACAGGGTATCCGCGGGTCATTAAAAAGTATGAAAAAGCATTAAATCAATTTAGCGAAAATTAAGGCCTTAAAGCATGTGATACCCGTCACTTCCGTCTCGTGAATACGCCGAGACGCCGTCTCCACGCCGTCTCCCTCGCTGTCCGGCTGACCCTCGCTCTTCTACACGGAAAATTTTTTTGTTCGACCAAGTGACTTTGACTTTCTGCTCCTCAACTGAGTCTGCACTTGAGTGACGGGGGTGCAACAGGATAGTCTGTTATGGAGTCTTCCGATCCTGGGTGGAAACAGATTTCCTGCTCTCCTGCTGTCCGTAAGGAGGTGTTTGCCAGCCAGCTGTCTCCATGCAAAGACTGCCGGGTACTTGCTGGGCAGGTAGCCGCTCTACGAGCCGAGCTGGATGCGCTGAAAAAGTTCCTCTCCGGTGAAGATGTGGCTGCCTGTGATTCCACCATCCCCTGGCTAAATACCTCTGTTGTCCGCCGTCTGGAGGAGCCCACTCCCCAGCAAGCTAGCAACCACCAGGAGAAGAGGGCCTCCTGCTCCACTCCTCTTCCTTGTCCCACCTGGACAGAAGTGGTGGTCAGAGGTAGAAGGAAAACCTGCCGCTGTATGGCTCAGAAGGAAAACTCGCCTGAGCAGCTCACCACCTCAAACCGTTTCCTCCCTCTGGTTGGCGATGATCCGGACCAGCCATCGGGCTCTGTCCCTGGAGCCGACCCGGACCCGTTGGCTGCTGACGTTTCCAGGCGGTACATCACCGCTGCCTCGCCTCCTCCTGTGGTTGAGTTACCCGCTCGCCCCGGCCCTTCCACACTCATCGTTGGGGACTCCATGGTGAGGCGTGTGTCGGTCCATTCCAGCCAGGTGGCTGTCGAATGCTTCCTGGGAGCTCACCTGGCCGACATCGATGGGAAACTACCGGCTCTCATCAAAAAATATCCCACTGTGAGTACTGTTGTTGTTCATGCTGGCATCAACGATGTCTCAGCTCGAGTAGGAACTGAGTTAGTTAAGGAACATTTCAACTCTATTGCTCAGTCTTTAGCGGCGCTGAAACGCAACGTTGTTTTCTCCGGTCCCATTCCGTATCTCCGCCGGTGTGGTTCACAGATTTTCAGCCGCCTGTACGCTCTGGACTCTTGGCTGTGTAAATGGTCCAACTTCAACAGCTTTGGATATGTTCAGAACTTTGATTTCTTTTGGCTGTGGGATGCTTTCTACTGTTCTGATGGTTTGCACCCAAGTAGACTGGGGGCCCAAATGCTGTCTACAAGCATTAGAAATTGTCTCAAATTGTGACGTCATTCTGTACTACCTGTTAGGATTATTCCTGTCGCTTCCAGTAATAGAGCCCCCCGCTGGAAACGCAACCGTACAATAAATGTTAATAATCTGGTACCTGTCAACCTTGTTACCTCACCTCATGCCTCCCTGGCCAGTCCTGTTCCATATCCACCTTCTAACTCAATGGTGTTTGGGTTACTAAATGTCAGATCACTGGCAAATAAATCATTTTTTTGCAATGATTTCATAGTATCAAAGCAGTTAGATCTATTTATGCTGACTGAGACTTGGTCAAGTCCAGGTGACTGTGTTGCTCTAAATGAAGCATGTCCCCCTGGTTTTAATTATTTTCAGCAGCCTAGGATTTCAGGTCGTGGAGGTGGACTGGCTGTGATTCACAGAGAGAATTTTAAATGTTCCCCATAGTCACTTGGAAACCTCTCCTCGTTTGAATCACTTGGTTTTATGATAAATGGCAAGACCCCACTACTTTGTGTTTTAATCTACAGACCCCCAAAATCCAACTCAGGGTTTATTCAGGAATTCTCTGATCTTTTAGAATTTATTATACCTCGTTTTGACAGAGTCCTGATTCTAGGTGATTTTAACATACATGTCTGCTGCCCCTCTGGTTCCTCTTTTACTATGGATTTTATAGAGATTGTGCATTCTTTCAATCTTACTCAGTCAATTGAGGGCCCACTCACTTAAAGGGACACACCCTGGATATTGTTCTGTCCTCTGGTTTTATTCTTGATAGTGTTGATCTCTGTGAGTCTAGCTTGTATGTGTCTGACCACAAAGCTATTATTTTTAAGCCACTCCTTCCATCTCCTGCTCCTACAGTGGCTACTTATGTTTCTTCTCGTGTCCTCAATACAAACTCTGCTGATAGATTTCATAAGGCCTTCACCACTGCATCCACACATAGCAATAACCAAATATTAAATATGTCTACAGAAGAATTGCTAGACAATTTCAACAATACATGTATAGCGGTACTTGACTCCATAGCACCTGTAAAAACCCGGAAAGTAAAATCAACTCACAGCACGCCATGGCTAAATAACAACACCAGAGAAATAAAGAGAAAATGCAGACAAGCTGAACGGAAATGGAAAAAGGATCGTCTGGTGGTTTCATATCAAATTATGAAAGAACTAATGTCTACCTATCAGAAATCAATAAAAGAAGCCAGGTCCTCCTATTTCTCGAACATCGTTACAACAAACCGCCATAACCCCAGAATTCTTTTCAAAACCGTAATTAACCCTCCTCCTAGCAAACAAACTGGCATCAGGGATACTGCTCTAGACTGGTTGAAATCATATCTATCAAACAGAACTTTCTCAGTAGTCATGGGTAATGCCTCCTCTTCTGTGGCCCCTCTGACCTGTGGTGTTCCCCAAGGCTCCATCCTTGGCCCCTTGTTATTCTGTATATACATGCTACCACTGGGACATATCATAAAGAAATACAAAATCCAGTACCATTGTTATGCAGATGACACACAAATTTATGTCCCATTAAAAACCAGTGAAGAAGGCAATTTTAATCATCTTTTATCTTGTCTGTCAGAAATAAAGTCCTGGATGTCCCAAAACCTTCTCCAGCTAAATGAAAGCAAATCTGAAATAATTATCTTCGGTCCCCCAAAGACCATCCCCATTTTACAGAAACATATCAAACATATCAAACCTGCAGCCAGAAACCTGGGTGTGATATTGGACAAAAACAGATTACAAATGTTGTTCAATCATGCTTTGATCAACTAAGGAACATCTCAAAGATCAGGTCTTTTCTCTCTCGGCCTGATCTCGAGAAGGTCATCCATGCTTTTATTTCATCTTGTTTAGATTATTGTAACTCATTGTATTCAGGGTTGAGCCAAAAAACTATCTCGCGCCTTCAGCGGGTACAAAACGCAGCCGCTCGGCTTTTAACAAATACTAGAAGACAAGATCATATCAGCCATGTTTTAGCCTCTCTTCACTGGTTACCAGTTAGTTTTAGAATTGATTTTAAGATTTTACTGATCACCTTTAAAGCTCTTCATGGTTTAGCCCCCAGCTACATTGCTGAATTGCTGCTCCCCTATGAGCCAGAGCGCAGCCTCAGATCCTCGGGCAGGGCTCTGCTGGCTGTTCCTAAGTCCCGGCTCAAGACTAAAGGTGACCGGGCTTTCACAGTCAAGGCCCCTCGGCTCTGGAACTCCTTGCCGGAGGATCTGAGGCTTGCAGAATCAGTGACATCTTTTAAATCACTTCTCAAAACATATCTTTTTAAAAAAGCCTTTTATTAATTCTGGCACACCGTTTTTGGTTTTTGTCAACATGTCTTATTTGTTTTATTATCTTATCTGTCTTATTTGTTTTATTATTATTATTGTTATTGTCTCTATTGTTGGGGTTTTTTATTCTATTCCATTTTATTTCTGTACTATTTTAATTGCCTGATTTTATTTGCCTCAGTCATGAAATATCCTGTTGCACCCATGTAAAGCACTTTGTGACAAATAAAGTTTATTATTATTATATTATTATTATTATTAAATGGCATTAAAAATTCTGAAATGAGATTCCCACAGGTCTTAAATATTTTCTTTATAATTTTAGCAATAATCAGTTATATTTTACTGGCTTGTTGCACAAAATAACCGTAATATATCAGCGGGGGTTTGCAAGTGTTGTTGATCAACGGCAAGCAAGCAGGTAAGTTGTAACTTGTGATGTAGCTAAAGTTAGCCACACACGCCACATAGCAAACATTAGCTCCAGTCCCCTGTATTTTGTTTGGACAGCGCGGGGGGGTGACGCTTTTTCCACAACCACATGTCGCTAATTGTCATTTCGACCATAAAGATGCGTCTCGGCAGAAATACATTTGATGAAAAAAAAATCTAGCGGATTTTCAGCAGCGGCGTCGCTACTGACTGACTTCACTGCGCATAAATATCTGTCAAACAATATTATAACAAACAACCTGTTGCTAAGCGGCTAAAGGATATAGTTGGTTAGCGTTAGCTACAGCTTGAGCTGCTAGACCTGTTAGCTGATAACAGAGCATCACTAGCTATTGATTCCATCTGTTACTTGACTTCATGATAGTTCTGTAACTGTGGGATGTTTTAAACATTTATAACAGTTTGCAAGGGGATATGTTTCCTCTTCACTTAACATGCTGACCTGAAACACTACTTGGCTAGATGGTGTTACTGATCGCTTAAGCTAATTGTTTGAATTTCTAAAAAAACATCTGTATATTAATTGTGATTTATTATAGCCAGTAATTTGTGTATGTCTGTGTTGGCATACCATAGGAACCGTGGAACCTTATAATTCTGACAGACTGATTCAGGCTAGAACAAAGTTGATGCATCGTTACTGGATGCTTGGGAACTTTAGAGTGAAATGAGTGTGATAAATGATTGAGAAAGTCTGTGGAGACATACAGACGCACAGGAGATTTTCACAACAATAGCTGGAAGAGAAAGATTTACAGGCATGCCGTTGACATAAATGACCGAGAAGCCTACTGTGCAGTCTGTAAGAAATCATTTAAGCTATGCACTATGGGCATCATGCTAGTGATTTGTTCCCACTCTTGTAGTAGTAGTTTAGTGTCTTGTTAAAACACTAAAGTGGTGGACTTCTTCTCACCCATCAAGACTCGGCTTGGTTTTGCTTTCATGTACTGCTTTTGTGTAACCTTAATGGTGTGACCAGTTACGGCGCTGAGTGGCATTAAAATCTCTTAAAAGTGGTATTAAAAAGGTCTTAAAAAGCATTAAATTAAATTTGTTGATACCTGCAGATACCCTGTACATATTACATATGTCTATACTTCACTAGACACATATTGTTCACGACTTAAGTTTAGGTCTTAGGGCCTGGGCACATGTATCCGTAAAAATACAGATCGGAATTTCTGTCCTCAGTTGTTATGGAATTTACATATAAAAAAATGAATAAGAGAAGATTAAAGCTTAAGCTAAACTCTCTCCTCCAGCCCACTGTAGTAAAAGAAAAATGTCTGTCCATTTTTAGAATGGATTCAGCAAAGAAGAGGTCTACATATACAAATCTATGGAAAAAAGCAAAGAGAAAATGCCAGCATCAGTCTGAGAACAGTGTCAGTCCATCATCAGAGCTTCTTGCAGTGCCCTCAATAGCCACTGTGATTGATCCCACATTTGAGCAAGCACAACCCACTGCCTTTGAGCAAGCACAACTGACTACCTTTCAGCAAGAGCAGCCCTATGTCACCTTTGATCAAGTACAGCCCACTACTTTTGAGCAAGCATATCAAAGCTACACATCTGATGCAGAAAATTCAACTTCAGGTGGTGCACAAATATCAGATTGTGAGCTTGAGGAAGAATTCAATCAGCCTGAGACAATCCAGCAGTTCCTACAGGTGTGAGCTGTGAAGCACAACATCCATCTAAATTCTCTTGATGACCTTCTCTCTGGATTAAGGCGTCACGGTCATCCTGACCTGCCAAAGATGGGCCGTACACTTCTGCGTACTTCCAGGTCAGTGGATGTCAAAACAGTATCCAATATGCAGTACATACAGTTCAACATCCGAGATTAAATTCAGAAACGACTGACTAACTACCCAGAATGTGTTAGTGCTCAGCTCACAGCACTGGAGCTCTCATTTAATATCGATGGCATGCCATTTTTCAAGAGCAGTAACTCCACACTCTGGCCAGTTCTGTGTACCATCTACCTGGAACCTGCCACCATTTTCCCAGTAACCCTGACTCTTGGTCCATCAAAGCCACAGGATTTGATGTTCCTTGATGAGATGGTGTCAGAATTGGATGACATCTTGACAAATGGCATTGAATTCAAAGAAAAAACAATTGCTGTTACACTGAGATGCGTAGTCTGTGATGCCCCAGCCAAGGCAATGGTAAAAAAGATCCAGCATCACTCGCTCTGGCTGCGACAAGTGTGCTACACAAGGAATCTGGATTGGGAGGATGACATTTCAAGACATTGACAAGTTGCCTCTCTGGACTGACATGTCCTACAGGAGGACAATGGCGCAACGGCTAGAAGAAAATGGGACCACCATGTCACCCTTCTGTCATCTTCCAATAGACATGATTGCACAGTTCCCTATAGATTATATGCATCAGTGTTGCCTGGGAGTAATGAAGAAGCTGATTGTCATCTGGGTGAGAGGAGAGCGAGAGTTTCGCAAGCATAGACTGTCCATGGAACAAAAGGAAGAGATCAACAGCAAGCTTCTGGAGCTGACGAAGGCAGTGCCAGAATGCTTTGCCTGGAAGCCACGAGGACTCAAGCTTGTTGACCGATGGAAGGCCACAGAGTTCAGACATTTTGCTGTCTATACTGGCAAGCTGGTCTTAAAGGGAGTCCTGGATGACCGCCACTACTGAAACTTCCTCTCCTTCAGTGTTGCCCTCTCCATCCTCCTGTGCCCAGATCTGGCAGAATCCCACAATCAGCTTGCTGAAGATCTCTTGAAAGGCTTTGTGACAGATTGCAAAGAGCTTTATGGGCCGGAGTTTCTGGTGTACAATGTGCATATGATGGTCCATCTTGCTGCTGAGGCCAAGCAATACGGCAGCCTTCCCTTTTGAAAACTACATGCAAAAGTTGAAACATGTGGTTAGATCAGGAAGGAACCCGCTTGCGCAGATCACAAAGTGGCTGGGGGAGATTGAGAATCAGTCACAAGTGTTGGCCATCCAAGCTTCAGTCATAAAACTGAAAAGACCAAACAATGCCTATGTGCTGGATGACAACTCATGCTGCGAGGTGATCGAGACTTCACCAGAGAAGGATGAAAACGGTGAGCTTGTCTACATTTGTTGAGTTTTCAGCCAGACAGTGCCGATTTTCACAAGTCCTTGCAACTCAAAGCTCATAGGTTACTTCAAGAGCCAAGCCAGCAGGAACACCCGGAAGATCCCCAGAAAGAGGCTGAATAGAAGAGCAATCCTGGTTTAGAGAGCACAAAACAAATACATCTTCATGGCAGTGCTGCATGAATTTTAGTTCTCAGCTAAAATCAAGATTTTTGGTGGAGAGGAGAGAGAATGTCAAAGACACCTGACTATGGCTCTGTGTAGGGGTGCACCGATATGTAGTATTGGTATCAGCTCCGATCGTATGGCGCAGGGTAAGGGTCAAAATTAAGACTACTAAGAAGCCGGCGGTGACTATATCCTTGCCGAAGCCAGCTACTGATCTGGCCAATGATAAGCCGGTGCTGGTAACTGAGAGGCCGGCAGTGGGAAATTAGAAGCCGGCGGTGGGAAATGAGAAGCCGACTATTCATTCGACCAAGGTGGTAACTCATGCGTCTAACCTAGCAACCCACTGGATCGGCTACTGGCTTGGCTGGTCATTAGCTTCCGAGGCTGGTAACTAGCACGACGAGGCTAGCAACCCGCTGGATCGGCTACTGGCTTGGCTGGTCATTAGCTTCCGAGGCAGGTAACTAGCACGCCGGGGCTAGCAACCCGCTGGATCATCTACTGGCTTGGCTGGTCATTAGCTTCCGAGGCTAGCAACCCACTAGATCAGCTACAGGCTTGGCTGGTCATTAGCTTCCGAGGCTGGTTACTAGCATGCCGAGGCTAGCTAGAGTAGCTACTGGTTTGGCTGGTCACTTTCTTCTTTTGTATTTTATTGGCAGATCGGAGCCAAATGTGGTGCATTACCGCCACCAACTGTAGACAAATGGGATTTATCTAGATTCTTTTAATTAGTCTAAAAGTATTCTTTCTCCTCCGTTTCCGGCAGTGTAGTCACCGACTTTCCTTTGCTGACAATTTATGTGCAGCATTGCTGCTTAGAACGTGCATGTGACTGATTCTACAATTGCGGGTACATTTCAAGTACAGAAAGGAAACAAAAAATAGGAATGTTTTTTACATTCAACATGTTGTATTATCATAGAACACACTTTAAATTTAACATTGTCAGTATTTGCTGATCTTAAACCTGTAAGATTTTAAATATTTTTTCGGAAAATCAGTGTACTAACAGAAAAATCGGTCAACTCTGTTATAAATAAATTGGGTTAAATATATATAGTCAACAAATGTTATACAATTTAAAACCATGCCTTTCCTGAGAACTTCTGTCTACATCCATTAATTAAACTTAAAATCTAATAAGATAAAGACTGAAAGTAAGGGGTAAAAGTAAAAAAAGCAAAAAAATTAACTGACAAGTTGCCAAGATAGTGTGCATTTTCTGAAAACAGTTTTAAAAATGAATGAAATGCTTTGAAATTTCATGTGGTAAGAATGTTAGTTAGTGAGTGTTAGAGACAGCTTCTGATCATTTTGTTAACAATAAAACATATCTAATGGTCATTTTAAAAACAAAACCTTACAAAAACAGAGTTGATCTGAATGACAGAGTTGACCACCTGTAGTAAAAAGACCAAAAACAACAACATTTAGTACCTGACTCTGAACCTTTTTTAAACGCAAGTATCTCTGAATTACAGATCTTTAATGAACTTGTATAATAACTGCATGTGTCTCATTCATTATTGATCTAGAAAATAAAGCATCTTATTTTTCAAGAAATTGGTATTTATCATTAAAGGTACACTATGTCTCTTTGTTTGTAGATGTGTAAAAAAGTTGCAGAGCTCTTGATACAAGGAATAGCAGTTTGCAAGAGCTAACATGAGTTTTAGATGTACTTTAAAGTCATAAAAGGTTTGTTTACCTTTTTAAACAGAGCAACACAAGCTTGTATTTTGAGTTATGGTGGGATGAGAACAAAAAGAACAATGTCCATCTAGAAGTCATATAGTTAAGGAATATAAGACTATATAAACAAAATTATTACTCAAAAGTTACATGGTGCACCTTTAATGTGTTAAATGTGTAAACAAACCATAAAGAAATTAAGGAGTAGGCTATACCTTTAAGACAAACACCTTACAAACATTCAGTTTATATACTATCATTTTGACAATAGTAACAATCAAATAACTACACTTTTCTCAATCTACCTGATTGCCAATCAAGCCATGCCACGGTCAAAGTCACTGAGATCACATTTTTTCCCCCCCATTCTGATGTTTGATGTGAACATTAACTGAAGCTGCTGACCTGTATCTGCATGATATTAACCCTAACCCATAATCAGTTGGACTATACATTCATATTCATAACCCACAGAAAAGGAAAAGACAACTTGACAGCTAACTCCAATCCGCCAATAAAATACAAAAGAAGAAAGTGACCAGCCAAATCAGTAGCTACTCTAGCTAGCCTCCACTTGCTAGTAACCAGCCTCGGAAGCTAATGACCAGCCAAGCCTGTAGCTGATCTAGTGGGTTGCTAGCCTCGGAAGCTAATGACCAGCCAAGCCAGTAGATGATCCAGCGGGTTGCTAGCCCCGGCGTGCTAGTTACCAGCCTCGGAAGCTAATGACCAGTTAAGCCAGTAGCCGATCCAGTGGGTTGCTAGCCGCGGCATGCTAGTTACCAGCCTCGGAAGCTAATGACCAGCCAAGCCAGTAGCCGATCCAGTGGGTTGCTAGGTTAGACGCATGAGTTACCACCTTGGTCGAATGAATAGTCGGCTTCTCATTTCCCAACGCCAGCTTCTAATTTCCCGACGCCAGCCTCTCAGTTACAAGCACCGGCTTATCATTGGTCAGATCAGTAGCTGGCTTCGGCAACGATATAGCCGCCGCCGCCTTCTCAGTAGTCTTAATTTTGTCCCTTACCCTGCACCATACGATCCGGCCCCAAAGTACTCGTACTCTGATCGGAGGAGGGAAAGAAAAATCAACAAACCTCATAAAACATCTGAAAGCACGTCACCCTAAGGAGCCCAAAGAGTTCACCATAGCTAAACAACAAGCTAGTGAGACTTAACGTAAGCACCAGCAAAGCAACACAGAAAGCCGGGAAAACACTGACAGCAGCAGCAAAACAATATCTACCTTGCTAGACACGGTGGAACGTAGGTGTGTGTAGGCTTATTTTGTCTGCTAGTATTTAATCTCTGGGCTGTTTGTTTTACTAGCCTGTAACGTTATTTTTTTTTTTTTTTTTTTTTTGTTTGTTTTTTCTTTTTTAGAAGATGCCGAAGAAATTCGCTGTTGTGGAGTTTGTCACAGACAGAACTGTCGAGGTGGTTCCTGCCTTGTGGGTGGAGGAAACTCTAAATGTAAGTACTCTTGTTCCTGATAAGCACTTTTGACACTCAGTTAATGAAGATGTAATCTAGAGAGCCTAAGTGACTTAGACTGAAAGCGGGCAACAAACTGCAACTGTGTGACAAAATGATTGGCAATTGGAACTGGTCGATCCTGGACAAACTGGCCACGAGACGAACATTGTAATGGTCGACATTTTGAAAAAGTTTGTGCTTGTGGTAGCTTGGAATAAGATTAGTAACACCAATTAAAAGTGAAGTTTGTGAAATTCTTACTTTTAAAGACATAACTAACGTTATAATCTCTATTGTAACCCCTTAGGGCTTATTTTGCTTCTGGCCTCAATCTAACGCACGCATCATTAACTGTGAACTCCCGGACAAGAGCTGGAAGCAGCATAAGGTCCGGGTTTTAAAAAGGACAGGTATAGAAAATAAATTAAAATAATATATTCAATTCAATATTTAGCCTAATATACATTGTAGCACATTAAGATGTCATTGTATTATGAACATTATATGAATCATTTTGACAGAGACTTATGAAGATGCAGTGCGCTTCATGAGATTTTCTCAGGACACCTCCAACCTAGACACTGATCACCTAGAAGAGAGAGAGAGCAAAAGGCGGAAGACAAAACCCTTGAAACCAAGGTATCTTGAACACAGGCGGCCCACAGATAACTAGAC
Organism: Centroberyx affinis; assembly: GCF_046629955.1. Taxonomy (NCBI): domain Eukaryota; kingdom Metazoa; phylum Chordata; class Actinopteri; order Beryciformes; family Berycidae; genus Centroberyx; species Centroberyx affinis. The sequence goes on along the minus strand of NW_027279273.1, from coordinate 23,930 downwards.
AAGGGGTAGGAGAAATACATAGTTTTCACATTGATTCATAAAAGAAGTTTCCTTATGTCTATCTTGTATTGTAGGTTAAAGTGATGTTGAACTTTGGTAGTACCTTGGGTTGTGTAGCTTCATGATATTAGTATAAAGAAATGCCAGCACTCATAATGTCCTTTCGTCTTTTTAATACATGGGCGGACGCGTTTCAGCTATCAGCCATCATCAGCGATGTCCGTTGTTTGTGCATACTAGCTACCCATGTATTAAAAAGACAAAAGGACATTATGAGTGCTGGCATTTCTTTCTACTAATATCAGTTTGGACTGTGCACCTGATGAAGTTTGTTTGATCGAGTTGTGCTTGCACTTGGCGGAGTTTGGACATTGTGTAGCTTCCTGGCCATGACATAACCCCAAAATCGGCGATTTACTGTTATCTGTTGCTCCGAGGCTCCGGTACAGACAGTTGGAGAATTGTGTTTTTTTCTCTCTCCATTCACTGTCATTGTATAGCAAAACGGGTATGAAAATCACACTTCCAGCACATAAACAAATGCAAACAAAGCCGATTCTGACAATGGGTAACAAACTTTACACTATAATAGCCATATTTCAGTTATAAAGATGGATCATGTGAAAATGACATGTCTGTCTGTTTACAAGTTAACCCCTTTATACTCTGCAATAAAAGAAATGGTCCGCCAGAGCCTACCCTGGTGTTTTTGCTTACTGTGATCTCATTTTTTTGAGTATCTTCAAAGGTTTCATATCCCTAAAATCTGCACAACCCAAGCTAAAAGGCTACGTAAATCAATAAACCATAATAACTGGAAAACTGGAAGCTACACAGCCCATCACCATCGCTGTAAGGCGGACAGTGTGACATTTCATAATTTTCTTTTGCAGATTTTGCAGTTACAGACAGTGACGTGGACGATGAGTTGACTGGATCTGGAGGTACTTTATTAAAAATCTTCTGACATTGAATGTAAGCTATATTGTTTTTGTTTTTTTTATCCAGTTCCAGTGTGTGAGTGGAATGTGGATATAGTCATATCTCAAAAGTAAAATGTTCCTAATTACCATTTAATTTCATTGCAGCCTCGGATATGGACATTATTCCAGGTAAATTTCATTAATATTGTTTACTTTTGGAACTTTAAGAAGTGATGTAAATTGTATTCCCTGATTTGGTAAACATCCTACATGTAGTGTGATGAAGCCACAATGAAACAGATTGCAGTGGAGAGCAGACAAAATGGCAAAGACAGCAATACAACAATAAAACTTTGGAACAGTAATCAAAATCATATTTTGAACAGGGACCCCTCCAAGAAAGACTGGAGAATCCTCAGGGGCACATACATCTAATGCAAGCAAGTAAGCCGCCATGCAAATCAACATATTGTGTTAAACCCGCAGTAAGTAATATCAGACCTTATAACCAATCCTGAAACTGTGTGCTATGTGGAGATTTCATTGAGACATAATGATATAAAGCAATATCCACACACGCTGGCCAGCTATGTTGCTGTTTTCAACTCTTTTCTAAAGCTTGTCTGGCCTGAACGAAGCTCCTCCCACTCCGTCCCTTAGCTTTCCAAGTTTTTTTTTTTTTTTTTTTTTAAACTCCTCCCTCGCTGTTTAAAGAGTAACTAAACCCCAAACCAAAATTTGTGGTGACCCTTAACACCTACTGGTGAAAAATAGGGTACTGAACTGGAACTGGCCATCTGCTATTGGCTGGTCTTTGGTACCATGTGATGTCACCACCTATTGTACTCTATAGAAGGTGACATCACCTGGCACCAAATATCAGCCAATAGCAGATGGCCCATTCCTGAAAATTTTCACATAATGGCAGAATGGATGAAGTGAGGGAGTAAACACTAAATTAGTAAACTTGCTACCTACCTCTTCACATGTAATTGTTTGTGACACACGTAACCTTCAGAGGGAGAAAGGCCTAGCCAAAGCTAGGCTGGTAACCGGTGAGACTTCTCTGTAGGTACGTTTTAGCTTAGCTATTAGCCTTTATGTATGCTGCTTTGCAATGTTTGTCCTTGGGTGGTCTATGGTGCTGCTTTTGTCACACTCCAAGAGTCCATAATACACCGGCGGTGGTGCAAGTTCATGCTAGACCTGATGCATCAAGTAAGCAGACCATTGAATGGTAACAGGGATGCACCGAAATGAAAAATTTTGGCCGAAACGGATGCCAATATTGATTAAAACAATTGGCCAATACAGAAACCAATATATTTTTTAGGCAAAGCAGGTGAGTTATGGTTGTGTATGAAATGTGCTATACAAATCAAAGTGCTTTACGTAAGGCATGATATGGCAAAACATTTAATAAACAAGGCAAAACATTTAATAAGAACTTAGTAAAGTGTGGATATCAGTGTACAGCTAAAACCAAAGTGCCCTATTATGCTGAAAAAGTGGTATTGCAAGAAACTTAAATTTATAACTAAATCTCAAATGCAAGTATGTTTATTTGTTTACTTATGTGTTTACTTATATGTCCTGTTTACTGGTCTAGTGTTAAATGAGATACGAGTTTTCAATTTAATCTTAAGCTGATGAAGCATCTACATAAAATGTACCACTGTTCATTACTCAACAATAAATTGATGTGTGTTACACAATGCCCACTCCAACAAGAGGACTTGATCGATCTGCAAATACAAGTAAGCTAACCATGGAATTAAGAAGCATTAAGTGAGTCATGTTGTGTTAATGCACTACTGGTATTTGTCACATATTCTGCATTACTGCATTACAAACTTGTTGTTCTATTTTGCATTTTTTTGAATTGAATGTAATAGGAATGATTCATTCTAGCCCGTTTCAGTGTTTGGTGTGTTTTTGTAGCCTTTGCACACAGGGTTAGCTATCACAGCAAAACTGCAAAATAATAGCAGTAGATGGGTTGCAGCATGGGCGATAAGATAAGACTACAAAATCCTCACCATTCAAAATTGGGGGGTAGAACCTTCAGGGTGTGAGTACCTCCAGTTTCATGGGGTAGGTGTAACTTTCAGGGTTTAGAGGGTGCCAATACACGTAAGCAGCCATGGAATTAAAATATGTTTCAGACAGCAACCATTTATCTTTTGTGTCTGCGCATTTACCAACATTTCAGATTTGCTCATCAAATTGGATCAAATCCTTGAAAATCAAGGAGAGATGCTGCAGCTCCTACGGAGTATACATACAGCAGCAGGTGCTGGTGCGGTAGCTGAGGCAGATGTCCTCAGAAAGCCTTGCAAGACAAAGGAAGAGCTGGTGGACCTCTGCCTGGAGCTGTAGTCGGAGGAGAGAAGAACAAAAATGGTACGATTCCTCCTTCCCCTCCAAAATGTTTTTCATTACCATATTAATGTTTGTGTCAGTGAGGAGCCAGAATGATATAATTGCCTTTACACCTTTTTTTTGTTTGTTTTTTATTTAAATTGTAGATGCATTACCTAAGGGCCCTTGGGGGGAGATCCATGGGTGCAGCTGTCCGCATGATGATGAGAAAAATTGGCACCAATGATCTGTGGTCAGGCTACTCGCTCAAAGGAAGAAAGGACAAGGAGACAAGGAGAAAGGACAAGATCTCAATATATGCCAAATCATCATCAGTAAGTGTAAGGGGGGTTCCAACTAATATGCTGCCCTGGAGTTGCCCAGCCAACCTTCTAGTTTTTCCCTGGTTTACTGTGGAACATTTTCTGTGCCACAATCCAACAATAAATTATCACATCGATCAATAAATTTGTAATTGTGAAACAAATGACCACAACAAATAATGAATGCTCACATCTTCAAATAACAAATATTCACATCAAATAATGAAAGCCAACCATCAAATAACAATCCAGCAAACAATTTTTGGTTCCAGGAATGTTTTTCTAACGTTAGGAAGACTGGTTAGGACAGTGGTTCTCAAAGTGGGGTCCGCGGACCCCCGGGGGTCCGTGGCACTCTGCCAGGGGGTCCGTGAAAAGTTTTCAGATTCATTCATTTAAATTATCATGATATAATTTTTAAAAAATTTTTTTTTTTTTACAAAAGGCTTCATAGTTCAACAAATAATATTTTATTTTTTAAATCTAAAATAGTTCATAGATTACGTTCTAATCTAACAAATCTATAAATTTAAAAGTCAAGCGCGTCACCCGTTACCGTGGAAACAACAATAACTGGTATGTCAGTCAGAGAGCTCCGCTAGCATGCTACAAGATGGACAGATTTTTAAAACGACCGGTTACTACAAATGAAGTAAATGAAAAACAAAAAACAAAAGTAAGGAAATACGATGAGGAGTATCTCCAATATGGATTTATTGAAGTGGAAGGGAGACCGAAATGTCTTATATGCCTGCAGTGTCTTGCCAATGAGGCGATGAAGCCTGCCAAATTGAAGAGGCACCTCGAGACCAAGCATCCAGATTATGTTAAAAAAGACTGGGCTTTTTTTGAGAGGAAGGGCGAGGACTACCGCCAGCAACAACAACGGATGGTTAGTGTTACGTCTGTTTCTGCTAAAGCGCAGCGGGCCTCCTACCTGGTAGCGCAGAGGATTGCTAAGGCTCGAAACACGATAGGGGAGGAACTGCTGCTCCCTGCAGCGGTGGACCTGTGTGAGGTGATGGTGGGGAAAGATGCGGCTGCCAAATTGAGAAGTGTACCTCTGTCAAATGACACCATCAGACGAATTGAGGACATGTCTAATGATATCAAGTCACAACTGCTGGAAAGACTGAGAGTGTCTAAATTTGCGGTTCAATTGGATGAGTCCACTGATGTGTCCGGCTCGGCGCAGCTCATCACGCTGGTTCGCTACCCGTGGGAAGGAAGGATTCAGGAAGATTTTTTATTTTGTCAAGAGTTGACGGGGCGAGCAACAGGTGAGGAGATTTTCAATGTTATAGATATGTTCATGGAGACTGGCAATGTGAGCTGGGAGAATTGCATTGCAATTTGCACGGATGGGGCAGCTGCCATGACTGGACGCAAGAGTGGGGTGGTTGCTCGTGCCAAGGAGCGCAATCCAATGATGATAGCTACCCACTGCATGCTGCACAGGCAGGCTCTGGCGTCAAAATCATTGAGTCCTGAGCTACACTCTGTTCTCAGCACGGTGGTATCTGTGGTCAACCACATCAAATGTAAGCCACTGCAGTCCCGTTTATTCGGCCAGCTCTGCAGGGAGATGGGCGCAGGACAGGACACCCTGCTGTTCCATTCAGAGGTGCGTTGGCTCTCCCGTGGAAAAGTGCTACAGCGGGTGTACGAACTGCGCTCGGAGCTGTGTGAATTCATCCAGAATGACAAGCCAACCACTGCAGCGCTCTTCTCGGACCCCGAATGGATCGCACAGCTCGCCTACCTCGCAGATGTGTTCAACTTATTGAACGATCTCAGTTTGTCCGTTCAAGGCAGATATGCCTCTATCCTGGAAGTAAGCGACAAAATCAAGGCATTCCGTGCCAAAACAGCGATCTGGAGAAGGCGGGTGCAAAATGGCATTACAGACATGTTCCCCCAACTCACAGAGTTTTTGGACACAAACCAAATACCAGCTGAGATTGTGAAAAATACAATCGGTTCGCACCTTGCCTCCCTTGGTGACTATTTCAATGACTATTTCACTGACGTTGACACCGATGCCTGGGACTGGGTGCGCGACCCCTTCGTTGCCCATACATCGGCGCGGGGTCTCAGTGGAAAAGCAGAGGAGGAGCTGCTGGACCTGGCATGCGACGGGACACTGAGAATCCGGTTCGGCCAAGGAGGGCATGTGGACTTTTGGCCTTCAGTTGAACAGGAGTATCCGGAACTCGCTGCTGTTGCCATGCAGGTGTTGCTCCCCTTTCCAACCACATACCTGTGCGAGTCATCATTCTCAGCGCTGACCTCCATGAAGACCAAGTACAGGGCTCGGATGGAAGTGGAGAACGACCTACGTGTCTGCCTCTCATCTACTTCTCCAAGGATGGAGAAGTTGTGCAGCGAGAGACGGGCCCATATCTCACATTAATGGTAAGAGCGCGCTATCTCTCTCTCTCTGTCTCTTTCTCTCTGTCTGTCTGTCTTTCTCTCTGTCTGTCTCTCTTTCTCTCTCTCGCTCTCTCTCTCTCTCTGTGTGTGTGTGAAAAAAATAGTAATTTAGTAATTTCCTACATTTCTACACCACCTAGCCTAACCTCTTTGGATTTAGTCAAGAAACAGCAACCCTGTATAATGTTGACCAAAACTGTAAAATTATGTTATGTTACTAAAAACGTATTATTGGGAATCGCGAGAAGTTTAAGAGCACAGAGGCACAGAGCGTCCCCGTAACCATAGTAACTCACTCACTCCTGCCTGCATGCGCACGGCGCGAGAGGAGAGGGAGAGACAGAAGAGCCGCTGACTGAGATTACTCTGAGCAGCATACATGGGAATAAATTACAATATAATAGATTTGTGTATATTTCTAGCTATTCAGATGGTCTGAATAACTCACTGCTGCACGGTGCTGCTGTTGTGCAATGCGCAGCAGTGTCCTCTTTTCGTGCCGCGACATTATCAGTTATGAATTTGTTTTTCACTACGCAAGAAAATGGACTTGTGGCCTGAGAGTGTGTGAAAAATGTCAATTGCGTGAGAGTTGGCAGCCCTGTGAACTCGCTTGACATTATTATGTATGAAACTGCCAATCAGATTTATTTACTTAATCGAAGGTGCCGGAACGCTGTTCCGGATCGTTCTGGCCCACTTTAACCCCTGTGTGTGTGTGTGTGTGTGTGTGGCTATGTGTGTGAGCAACAGAGATGTCAGATATGTTGCATTTATTGATTTAGTTTTATATGTGTGTCTTCACTTGCAGAGAGAAGCAATCAGCTTCATGGACTGCCTTGCATCACTCCAATAGTGTCCAGTGCTGGTTTGGGATTGTAGCAATGTTGCAGTTGTTTTGCAATTTACTTGATACATATGTTGCAATGCAGGCATGTGTTCAATTTGTTATAGCCTGCATTTATTTTGTGATTAGACTTTTATAAATCATTTCATTTGAACTAAGAGTGAAACACTTTGATGTGTGTGTGTGTGTGTGTTCTGAAATGCACTTCAAATTAGCACTTTTCTCTTGATTTCCCCATATTTTGTTTAGGTACAGTGTTACTTGCAGCTAATTGATTGATTGTTTTCTTTCTGATTGATTCTGTATTCTGTGTTGAGATGGTGCAAATATTTTTAATACATATCTAATATCTTTCTAATACATTTCTCTTGTGTTGTTCTTTCACATAACTAAGACTATAGAAGTGTAAAAAATAGGCTATGTCAGATTATTCCGAGGGACATACATGTCGAGTCAAGTATATTTTTATTTATATAGCCCAAAATCACAAATCAGAATGAGGGGGTCCACGGTATATTTTCTATCTTGTAAGGGGTCCTTGGCTGAAAAACAATTGAGAACCTCTGGGTTAGGAGGTCCGGCAAATTAAAAAGTAGCCTATGGTTACATAAGCTAACTACATCAACGCTAAACATATTGACCTGTATTGTATTGATGAGATAAAATGATAAATACAACCAAGCCATGGAAGGTTAGCCTCTTGGCTAGTAAGTCAGTAAACATACAAGATAGTGTATAGTAGTTTCTAGTTACCTTCGCTATGTAGTTTAACACGTCATAACAATGTAGACCGTATAATGCGTAAGAAACTCTGCTTTTTAAAGTTCTCCTTTCATACAGCACCAAAAGCCGCTCTGGACCGGCTTCATGATGGTCGGAAGGTGGCTTATTCGTGTCTGAAAAATGCTGCTCTGACTCTTTCACACACAACTCAAAGTTGCCAACAAACCGGCTTCATAGCTTTTTTCATTTGTGTGGAAGGGGCTTATCTCTCGCTGTCTGTGACCATACGACCAGCGATGATGTAATGACTATCTGTGTTACACACATTTAACCTGCTCTGCACATATTACATTAATATGCCACTGTAGTGCACCCTCTTGTAGTTAAAAGTCGATATTACTGGTTTTGGGAGATATTTTGATGGATACTGGACCGGTTTGGAAATTCTCACACCAGCCCAAGCCTAGTGCAATTGTTAGGCTTCAGAACACTTGGCTTAAGTTGTATGCTGTCATACGAGCTGAATGTTATTTTTCCCATGGCACGCCATGCGGCCGGGGGCAGAAAGTGGCAAAGTCAAGTCACTCACTCACTCATGGACGGTTTGCAGGAGCCTGCGCTTCATCAGATGGCCTCTAGAGGGCGTACCTTGGGTCTGAACAGGATCTGTGCTTGTTATAAATACTTATTCTTGTTTAAATTCCACCATAAACAAAACAAGATATATTTAACTCCTTATTTACAGTGCTCACATGTTATATGCCTTTAAATAAAGTTTTTTGGGTTTTTTTATTTGGCAGCAGCACAGATAAACTTACTACTTTCAAACAGACTACAATAAAATCAAATACAGGAACAGAAGCACTAACAAAATATTAAGTTTGCTCCACATTTTGGTGACAAACTACACATTTGTAGACTTTATTACACTTTCTGATTATTTGAGGTTGGCATCTCTGCATTACTATTTTGGATGACATTCTGCACCAAGGGCAGCTAATGATTATCAAAAAGTATGGATTATCTGTCTAGTATTGTTTTTACTTATTCCTTGTAGCTCATGTTATTTTCTTATTTATTTAGAATTGTGCCAGTTGAACTACAAGGTGCAGCAGACAGATGTTGAAGAGGTGATAGGGGCAACCCTGAAGTTTGCTCCACACAGAGGGAAGAAACAGCAGATGTGGGGTTTTTTTGTTTGTTTTTTTTGCTGCAGTTACTTTAATGTGATAATACTGCCCTAAACTCATTTTCTCCAAGCATATAAATTGTTACATACGTTTTGCTTGCTGTTTTGCTTCATTGATAACAAACCTTTTACAGCTTCAAATACTAAAACGATCTAACACAAATTTTCAAAATGCCATTCCAAGAGCTGTCAATCAACTTTAGTGGTCATATTTGTTTAAACCAAAGTCTTAGTTTTATGTGGTGGGACCCTTTGGTTATGTTTGGATGACAGCATAACATACTTTTCACTTTGTTTAACAGATGGGCCAAGCAGATGAATTGTGTCCATGCTGGTGTCCATGCGTCCATGCTAGTGGTGTAACGGACCGTAGCTGATCCGTGATCCGTACGGATCCGCCCCCACGGTTCGGAACGCATATGAACCGCGGATTAATTGCAAAGTTTAACCATCATAGTGTTTTACTGCCGCTGTTACTTTTTAAAGTCTCGATGCAGAGTTGCAGTGAAAAGATACAGACAGACAGATGCTGCTGTGTTTTAATCTGAAGCGCAATGATTGTGTAAGGGAAGAAAAAAAAAAGGACGAGCGACTGATTCAAAAGCCGTCGCTCTCTCCTCCGTTGAGTGAAATCCCGTAGGCTGTGACTTGACTTCGGGCATTTTCAGTGGTGGAACTGGGAAACTGGACATGCTTGTCATCATTGAAATAGATCGCAAGATTGTGATGTTTATTTCAACTTCAGCAACATGCTGCCTTCCCTTCACACACAGCTCCGCTCAGAGAAGCTCCGGTCTCTCTGCCTGTCTGTGGCAGAGCCTTCAGTGTTGATAGGCTATTACTCGTGACGTGTAACCAATCAGAGAGTGCTGTGGGCGGGACATTGAGCGAGACTACAGGGTGGTGACTACAGACAGATGCCGCTTTTCCACTGCATAGTACCGGCTCAACTCGCCTCGACTCGACTCGACTCTACTCGCTTTTGGTAGTACCACTTTGGTTTTCCACTGCAGATAGTACCCCCTCAATGTGCCCCACCCCCCAAACTGGTCGTCATAGCGACACTGCATGAAACGCGACACACAGCTACAATGGAGGATATCGAAGTGATGGTGTTATTGATTCTCGGTGTGTGGCTGTTAGTCACAGCAAGGAGACAGATTTTATTTCAGAAGAGGCTGAAGGCAGTGAGACAGCAGACTGCTCTCTGGCTGCTCAAGGCGACGCAAGAGGGTAAGCTAGCCTGGTAGCTAACGTTAGCATATACGTCCCGTGTCGCGATGACGATTCTCTGACCAATCAGTGGTCTGCAGTGTTTTTACGTCATCTTTTGGTATCGCCTCAGCTCGCCTCAGCTCGCTTGGAACCTCGACGGAGGTGCTACGAAAAAAAGTACCAGGTACTACGTAATATGGTACCTGGTACCTGGTACTTGGCCAGTGGAAAACCAAAAAAGGCGAGTAGAGTTGAGTCGAGTCGAGCCGGTACCATGCAGTGGAAAAGCGCCAAGAGAGAGGTGGCTGCATCAGAGCCAAAGTAGCACATTTTTAAATTAATTCAATTCAGTACTTCAATACTACAATGTGTCTTCAATACGTCAATACTAAAAACACATGTAGGTAAATAAAATATATAAAATAAGAACAGCAAAAACAGTTATACATTCATTCATTCATTTATACATTCAAACATACATAATATAATAAAGTCCTAAGTGCTACATTCGTTGTAAAGTGCTTGTTGCTTTGTGTTGCTACCTGCCTACTTTTAAAGTGCATTTAACCCTTTTTTTTTTTTGCTGATCCGAAAAATGATCCGATCCATGAGTCAAAACCGTGATACGATCCGAACCGAACCGTGAGTTTTGTGATCCGTTGCACCCCTAGTCCATGCCAAATTGTTCAATTGTTCATTCTAAGTTAAATGTTTCATAACAGTAGGCTTAAACATCTTTGTTATAATTGCATATATATATATAAATAATTATAATATTATATACACATATTATATATACATATTACATATTATACATATGCTTATTATATATTATACATATTGTGTGTGTATGTATGTCTCTGTGTATATATATAGATATAGATATATACACATATATGTGTGTGTGTGTGTGTGTGTGTGTATATATACAGACAGACAGACAGACATATATCAGAGGTGGGGAACTCAGGTTCTGGTAACTTGGACTTGTATTTTGATGACTTGAAAAGGTTTCTAAAGTCTTGACAAAAGATCTTGTGTTTGGTGTTCTATATTTAGACTTGAGATGACATTAATGATATGGACTTGACTTGGTAATCTACAATTAGACTTGAGACTTGTGCCTCAAGACTTGAGACAGACTTGGGACTCGAGCAAAGTTGACTTTATAGTTATACATGTACTGTATATTCTATTATTGCTTTTCCAATAAATTGGACAAATTTAAATGTTGCACTGTTACCTTGTGTAGACCAGAATTTCCTTTATTTCTGTTTATTCAATGACTACATTAGATGGTGACATTCTGGCAATGTTAGTTGCCGGTTTAACATCTGTAGAATCCAAACGTTCTAGGAACCTTCCCTGAATGTTCAATTTCCCAGAACATTGTGGGAACATAACCACAACATACGTTTTCTGTCAGTTTTAACATCAAACTAACCTTCCTGAAACGTTCAACTAACCTTCCCAGAATGTTCTAGGAACGGAACGGAACCTTTAGCTTTACAGTAGAAAAACTTGCTGTTGTAACATGTAAGGAACGTTAAGGGGAACATTCAACTAACCTTCCCAGAACGTTCTGGGATCGTAACAATAACGTTGGTTTTTACGTCACAAAAACTTGCCGTTTTAACATCTAGAGAACATTAAGGGGAAACGTTCAAGTAACCTTCCTGGAACATTCAACTAACCTTCCCAGAACGTTCTGGGATCGTAACAATAACGTTGGTTTTATGTCAAAAAAACTTGCCGTTTTAAAATCTAGGGAACGTTAAGGGGAAACGTTCAAGTAACCTTCCTGGAACATTCAACTAACCTTCCCAGAACGTTCTGGGAACGTGCCCATAATGTACGTTTTACGTCAAAAAAACTTGCCGTATAACATCTAGGGAACGTTAAGGGGAAACATTCATGCAACCTTCCTGGAACATTCAACTAACCTTCCCAGAACGTTCTGGGAACGTGCCCATAACGTAAGTTTTACGTCAGAAAAACTTGCCGTTTTAACATCTAGGGAACCTTACGCAGGAACGTTCAACAAACGTTCCCAGAACAAAAAACACACGTTCCCGGAACGTTTTGGGAACCAAATTTTGCTAGCTGGGTTGTACAAAACAAATGTTTATGGATCATTCAGGACTCATAAGTCCAGAAAACACAGGTCATTCTCTGTAAGCGATTTAAAGCCTGGAATTGCTGAGAGGGTATGGCCAATCCATTGTCCTTCCTCTGAAGGGGCATTTGACAGTAATGTCGATGATTCACATGAGGATGTTTCAGAGGATGAAGTAACTACTTCTGTCTATGACACACACAATACTGAAGACTTGTCCAATGCTATAGAGCGTAAAATTGCCTCAGTGTTATTGAAGTTGGAGCATGTTTTCCTTGTCCCTAGTGTGGCTATTGATGACCTTTTGCAGGAGCTGCAGTATTTGATAAGCACAGTTTCAGTCCCTGTCACCTATAAGACTGCAATCCAGCTACTGCAGGAACGTAACTGCCAAGTTGACGTAGCAGTTGTATAGGAGTTGGCCTCTGTGCTGTGCAAGTCAAATCCCATTCGAACTGCAGTTGGAGACCAAGGTCCCCCCTCTACTACGTGGAAACGAAAGGAATACTACAAAAGTCATTTTAGTGTTGTAGAACCCTTGGAGTATGTGCTTGACCGAAAAAATAGAAGGTCATTCCAGTATGTTCCCATACTTAAGTCACTGCAGCAGATTCTTAGTTGCCAGCCAATACTAGATAAAGCAAGTAATTTGAGATCTCGTCATAGAGAGGGTGATAGACTGAAATATACGTGCTTCTTTGATTCACTCAACTTTCAGCACAATGTACTGCTCTCTAATGAGACTGCTATTTCATTGATATTGTATGTGGATGTGGCACATCAAGGAAAAAACATAAAATCTTGGGTGTTTATTGGATTTTAGGTAATTTGCCTCCAGGGTCCAACTCATCCCTGTCTGCCATAAATTTAGCTGCTTTGATCAATAGCAATGATGTTAAGCATTATGGATATGAAAAAGTGCTGGAACCGCTGGTAGATGATCTTGTCTCGGAGCAACATGGAGTTTTTATCTCGAAGCTGGGAAGGACGATAAAGGGCACTGTTCAGTGTATTGTTGCTGATAACCTTGGTGCACATAGCATTGCAGGATTTGTGGAGAATTTCTCAGGGACACATGTATGTAGATTTTGTACAGCAGAGAATCAAGAATTTCAGACTAAAGAAGTCAGATCAGGAGCATTTTGTCTGAGAACCAAGGAAATTCATGCTGCTCATCTTGAGGCCGTCAAAGAAAAAGAATTACCCCATCATTATGGTGTGAAAGGGGTTTGTTTGTTAGCACAGAGACTATCATACTTTAATGTGACAACAGGTTTCCCCCCTGTCATAGTGCACGATCTCTTTGAGGGAATTGTGACTGTCGAGAGAGCTTTGTGCTTGGCTGTCTTTGTAAGTAAAAAATATTTTACCTTGGTCAACTTGAATGAAGCAATACAAACTTTTCCTTTTAAGTGGAGTGACAAAACAAATCGTCCCCATCCTGTACCTCTTGCATATTCTTTTTTTTTAAGATTTATTTGTTGACAACGCACCAAACAAGTACACTTGTCATTTTTTATACAAAGTGTAAAAGACAATAACAGGAGTAAGAAAAGAAAAAAAAAAAAGGAAAGGAGAAAAAAGACAAAGAAAATAAACAAAAATAAAGCACACCCTCCCCCCACCCCGTCCTGAGAATGGTATAATAATCAACATCATTCGCAACACCAAGTCCTTTAAGAATATGTTAAAGAGAAAAATAAAATAGCAGGTCCACTAAGTGAATAAATATGGTATCAACTAAGGGGATTTATTGAAGGGAGAGAAACCAGAAAGGAGCCCCAGATTTTGTTATACATTGCAGGGGTTCTCCTGACATTGTACAAAATCTTCTCTGGAGTGCAATATGACGAAAGTTCATTCAGCCAGTGTTTTTGTGATGGTGAGTTTTCTGATTTCCAGTCTATAAGAATAATTTTTTTCCCAGCTGTGCTGGCAAGCAACACAAAATCCTTCTTATGGTGAGTTACGTTAAGCATATCGACATCCCCCAATAGCCAAATCCTGGGGTCACATGGTATTTCGGACTCTGTGATATCTGAAACAGTGGCTATAACGAACTTCCAAAAATCTTCCAGGTAAGGGCAACTCCAGAGCATATGAAACAGATTGCCTTCAGCTATCTTACACCTCTGGCACATGGGAGATATATTCCCATCAATCGTGCGTAGCCTGTATGGGGTGAAATAGGTTCTGTGAAAAATATTGAATTGCATTTGCCTATGTTTTGTGGAGACTAAAACTGTCTGAGCTCTTTCCAAGATATTTTGCCAATCGGCGTCATCATAATTGCATCCTAGATCTGTCTCCCACTTGTGTTTAATAGACAGCCTGTCGTAAATTGGTAGATTACTATTTAGAATGTTATATATGGAGGATATCAGCCCCCTAGTGGAGGAGACTAGTATGTTAAGCAAATGATCCTCCAGGGGGGATTTATTAGGAATAAATGGGAAGTCTATAGAGTTATCTTGGACCCAGTGTCTGATTTGAAAGAATTTAAAGAGATTGTCTCGTGGTAAATTAAATTTGTAAGATAGTTGTTGAAAATTAGACAGTATATTGTTACTATATAGGTCTCCAACTGTTTTGATCCCAGTATTGACCCATTTCTTTAGTGTCCCGTCAGCTATGGGATACGGAATGTTGGGGTTATCCCACAACGGGGTCTTTCTCAGCAATGACATATCTATTCCCAATATCGTGTGGGATTCCTGCCATGCTGCAAAGGAGTTCAAGATTATGGGGTGATTTGTGATTGAAGAGAGGTTTTTCTTTGCGCCCAAGAAAGGAATCATTTTCAGAGGAGTAGCATTCAGCTCATGTTGTTCAATAGAAAGCCATCTAACCTCACTACTCTCAGCGTGTAACCAAGTCCATATCGGACGGAACTGAGATGCCAGATAGTAGCATCTGAAGTTGGGAAGGTTTAAACCTCCTTTAGTATAGGGGGTGTAACGGAGACTGTCCGTTACTATAGGACACTGTAATGATTGAGCAGTATAGTTGCACATATAGCACAGTGTTTACAGAATACAATGATTACACATGGCGATTTATTTTGGTAGTGATATTTATTGATATTTGCATGTGAATACATTCTGGTTGCTTGTTAAGATGTGTTGCAGACACTGCGGCAGGTGGAGTTGGCCAATCCACCTGTAACAGAAATACGGTTAGCGCTCTCACAAACAGGAGACTGAATAATCTTGTGTTTGGGTGGTGAACGGCTATGATGTATTTAAGTGTTGCCATGTAGTTAACAAGGCCAGTCTAGTAGGTAAGAGTAAATTGAAGAAGAACCATATCTCTGCCGACTTACCTCTTCCTGTTGTCTCCTACTCCCAGGGTGTTCTGGCAAAAGACGTCCCCAGGGCCTGCGCACCGGGAGGGTTCCATTTAGCGAGGTCGCAGGGAGGGGGGGGGGAGTGATATTTATTGTTGTAATATTGGAGTATTAGTATGTAATTTATTTATTGATATATTAATAAGAAATATGTAATTATGTAAATAGCTATTTTGTATTATATATATATATTATTCATTAGGTTGTAAAGTTGAGGTGTTTGTATCTGTGTGGGAGAAACCCCCATTTTTGGTAGCTTCCTCCTGATTATCTGCAGCAGAGAGCTATAAAGGCTGCAGGTTCCCACTCAGTCTCTGTTGTGGTAGGAGGCAGGATGCTGTCATGTCATGTGCACGGGTAAATAAATGCCACGGTGTGGTTGCAACCAAAAGATGTCTCAGTCTCCTCACTAAAAATCCAGCCGCTTAGCCGTCCAGTTGACAGGGGGCTTGGAGAGTAGTAAGATTTACTCTGGGAATTTTATTTCGCCATAAAAATGAGGAGGTAGCTTTGTTGATCTCGTTAAAAAAGCTCTTGGGGACATTCAGAGGGATACATTGGAATAGGTAAGTAAGCTTTGGTAACACATTCATTTTAATTATGTTCACTCTACCAATTAGGGACAGTGGTAGGTCAATCCATCTCTGAGTGTCTGCCTTAATCTTCTCCAAGAGATTTTCTAATATTTATGCCCAAATATTTAAAACCACAAGGACATATCTTCAGTGGTTCAGTGAGTGTTCTAATATCCAAGTCCTGTGTGTTTAAGGGCAGAACCTCACTTTTTGTTAAGTTTATTTTGTATCCTGAGGCTGCACTATACTCTTGTAGACACTGAAAAAGTGGAGGGGCCGAATCAGCCGGGTCTTTACGTCTGCGTAAAGAGAGATTTTGTGCTCGAAAGTACCGAATTTGACACCAGAGATGGCTGTGTTAGCTCGAACAGCGAGGGCGAGCGGTTCGATGGTAAGTGAAAATAACAACAGCAAGAAGCAACAGCCCTGCCGGACCCCTCTAGAGAGCAAGAAGGCGTCAGACAGGACCCCATTGGTTAAGATTTGAGCCGTAGGGGCTTTAAAAAGCGTTTTGGTATATTGGATGAATCTCTCTCCGAAATTCATGCCTTCAAGTGTCTGGAACAGGAAGCTAGGCTCGATCCTGTCAAACGCCTTCTCAGCATCCATTGATATAATCAGCATGGGCTCCTTTTTCTTCTGTGCAGAGTTCACTATATGAAATAACCGGCGAACACTGACCCTTGTCTATTCCTGATAAACCCTGTTTGATCAGGGTGAATTATCTTTGGCATAATGTCTTCTAATCTAGTAGCAAGTATTTTAGAAATGATCTTGTAATCAGCATTCAAAAGGCTTAGGGGCCTGTAGGAGCCACATTTTTGTCAGTCCTTGTCAGGTTTTGGTAGTAGTGTTATAGTTGCTAATTCGAGAGTGCCCGGCAAGGTTTGATTGTCCAAAGCTTCCTTAATCATATTTGTTTGAGGAGGTAACAGCTTATCTAAAAATGTTTTAAAATATTCAATTGGAAAGCCGTCTGGCCCCGGGGCCTTATTATTCTGCAAAGACTTCATGGCCAGGAGAACCTCCCCCTCAGTTATGTCAGCATCCAACCGGCCTTTATCTTCAGCATTGGTCTGAGGAAGAGGTACACCCTCTAAAAATCGCCCCGATGCAATACTGATGGTGTTGTGATCTGATTTATACAGTGTTTCATAAAACTTTTTGAATTCCACGTTGATCTCCGACGGACTAACCAGAGATCTGCCCTCATCAGTAGTTATTGAGTGGATAATTTTATCTGATTCCTCCCTCTTAATCTGCCATGCTAGAAGCTTGCCTGTTTTGTTTCCATACTCATAATAATGGTAATTGGTCCTAGCTAAATCAGCTTCAGCTTTGTTAGTGCATAAATTGTTATACTGTATCCATTTCATGGTCAAAGAATTTAGAATGTCCACCCTTTTAGTCTCAGAGTGCTGTTGCTTAGATGGTGTAAGTGACTTGGGCAGCGAGCGGTCCATAGCTGGGTTAAGGACCAGATTAAAGTCTCCACCAATAAGGCAGTGTCCCTCAACCGCTGCAAGCCTCAGAAGTAGGTCATTAAAAAAGGCTGGGTCGTCGTAGTTAGGACCATGTATATTTACCAATGTCATCCTATTCATATTCAAAACACAATCAATAAGCAAAAATCTACCATTCTTATCCTTTTCAATTGAGTTAAATTTGAACATTATGTTTTTGTTTATGAGTACAGCAACCCCTCTCGCTCTAGAAGTGAAAGAGGAAAAAAAAAGACATGGCCAATCCAGTCCCTCTTAGGTTTCAAATGTTCCACATAGGTAAGGTGCAATTCCTGAATGAATGCAATACTTGTAGATAGCTTCTTTAAATAATTAATAATTTTTTTCCTCTTTATCGGGGTGTTGATTCGTTTTACGTTCCAGGAGATACAGTTTAGTTGACTAGTCATGTAGGTATGTAAAAAGTATTAACCGTACCATATGTAAAGTGTTGCAGTTTCTGAACACAATGAAGAGCAGATAGAGTAACCATTCCATTCCTCATAAGAGACCCAACCAAAACCCCACAACAAAAACAAAAACAGGAACATTAGGTGGGCTACTCTTGTTAACTATATGGTAGCCTCAACAGTTACTGTATATCTCAAACTTATCAACCTTAATCCGTGATGATAGAATGACCCGGCGCTCCCAGTCCGTAGGTCCAGCCTAAAATCAGCTGCTCCACAATCATTGAAAGCCAGGTCCACCTCATCAATAGCGATGCTTGGTAGTTACGGAACCAATTAAGATAATAAAGAAATCAGTGCACAATCAAAAGCGCAAAAGAGATAAGAAACAAGCTGAAATCAACCGTGTCGCTTTAAACCTGAAACTACAACAACAACGAGCAGTCCATCGGGAAAGTAACTGTTAGTCCTTGCCTGTTAGATGCAGGCTAGGTTGCTAACTGGGTGTTAGCAACCTAGCTAGGGTGCTAGCTGCCACACTTTGTTTTTAACATCAGAACTACAACAGTCCCATAATAAACCAAACCGCCATCCGCAACTGGCCTAAGCCATAATAACCTGTATTAAATGAAATCAAAGGATGGTTATATGACTCACTCATTTTTGTTGGATAAAATGAAAGACACCAGAGATGGCTGTGTCCGTTAGGCTATCTGTTAAGGTGAAAGCGAATGTGAATTTAGTTCTCCAGCTTGCTCAGAAAATCCACAACGTCGGCGAGTGAAGTGAACCACTTGACGGCTCCCTCGTGTGAGATTTGAAGCCTGGCTGGATGATGCAAGCCGTACTCAATGCCCTTCTCCCGCAGCACCATCTTCACCGCTTTGAACGTGTCCTTCCGCTGCATCTCAGCACTGCAGTCGGCATCGATGTAAATTCTTCTGTTTTCAAAGAAGATCTCCTTCATTTCCCTGGCCCGGCAGAGCACCTTTTCTTTGTTTTTAAAGTTAAGGAATTTAGCTATCAGCGGCCTGGTCTTGTCTGAAGCTTTGCCGAGGCGACAACATCTCTCAATGACGACAGGAGAATCAAAAGTGACAGGGTGGAGGATCTGTGGAATGATCCATTCAAGGAAAGCAGTGGCATCCCAACCCTCCGAATTTTCAGGTATGTTGAAGACTCGTATATTATTTCTCCTGCTTCTATCGTCGAGGTCATCCAGCTTGTCTTTCACATTCCGCAATTCCTTCTCCGTCTTGTCCAGGTGCTTGAGAGCGTCACACACGTTGTCCTCATTAGCCGACACCCGTCCTTCCATTTCCTCAACTTGGTCAGACAAAGTTGAGAGTGAAGATTCAATCTTCGTGAGTGTGGTCTGGATGTTAGCAGTCTTAGTGTCAATCTGCCTGGACAAGTCGTCTTTGCTTTCTCGTATCGCCTTGTCAGCCGCCATTTTCGAGGGAGGTGGTTTGGCTGTACTTAGATTTTCAGACAAAAAAGCCTTTTTCTCTCTGAGATCGTACTGTGCCATGCAACAACCAGCAGCGTTAGTTGGTTTCTAGTTTTTGTGACCAAGGTTTGAAGTAAATAAATGCAATATAAAAAGCAACTGTAAGGCAAACCGGCGGAGCTCACGATCGCATGACCTTCTTCGGTGCGTGCTAAACCGGAAGCCACCTCTTGCATATTCAACAAGGAAAATGATTGGGGGGAATGCACATGAAAACTGGAGCATATTGAGATTTTTACCTCTTTTGATTGGAGACAAGGTGCCCGCTAATGAACCTGCCTGGCAAGTCCTGAATGATTTGAAGGACATTGTAGACCCTGTAGTCGCACATTTTCACACCAAAGAATCTATAGCTTATCTGGACAGTAAAATACACACACACACACACACACACACACACACACACACACACACACACACAACACAGGTGTAATTACCATTAAATGACTGATTCTACTTCCATTACAACTACTGCTGCTCCACCTGGTGGCCTATTCATGGCACTGTTGATTCTCCCTGTACTGTAGTATCGTGTTTATGGCACCAGGGGGCTCCCCAAAGGCACTTTCAGCACAGCTCCTCCTGGTGGCCTATTCATGACACTGTTGATTCTCCCTGTACTGTAGTATCGTGTTTATGGCACCAGGGGGCTCCCCAAAGGCACTTTCAGCACAGCTCCTCCTGGTGGCCTATTCATGACATTGTTGATTCTCCCTGTACAGTGGGAGCCCTATTGAAATAGTACAGTTAACATTGAAGACTTGTATTCAGTCATTTCTGATAGTCACTGCCACCTAATTATTCTAAAGTTTTTCTAAAGTGATCCAGTCATTTGCTGTAGTCAGATATGACCATCTACAGTGTATTTCACTGTGTAACATACACACACATCTCTACTACTACTACTAGTAGCACTAGGCCTACTACTACTGCTGCTACTACTGTTACTGCTACTACCACTAGTGCTACTTGATAGTGCTGCTAATACTACTACTACTTCTAATACTGCTACTACTACTACTACTACTATTTCTAATACTGCTAGTACTACTACTACTACTTCTAATACTACTATTACTACTACTGCTAGTAGTGGTATTGTCTAGTTATAGCGTTCCTACTACTGTTCAGTTACACATTTTAACTACTTCAAACAGTGAAACGTCTAGTACTGTAGTAGCCTACTACTACTACTGCAGCTACTACAGTGTCAGCAGACTCTCTGCTACACTCTAGCTGGTTTACACTTGCACTGGCTTTCAGTCCTTTACTGTTTCTACTGCTACTACTACAATTATCGCTATGAGCTACTACTGCAAACAGCAGATCAAAATACTCAAAATGTACAGTCATTTAAACACTTTGTCATCAATTCAACTGTCTTCAACCTGTCTTGCTGAAGCAAGCCCACAAATTTTCTTCAGAAAATGTAACCTTTTCTAGTCTATTTCAATTCAAAGGGGCTTTATTGACATGGGGAACACATTCTCTCTCTCTCTGTGGCTCTCTCTCTCTCTCTCTCTCTCTCTCTCTCTCTCTCTCTCTCTCTCTCTCTCTCTCTCTCTCTCTTCATTTGATACCAAACATATTGTTGTGGAGTGTTGAGAAAACTATCCCAGTGCCTTGGAACGCAACTGGCTCTTATATTTACTGAGTCTAGTCTTTGTGAAATTCGAAAGGGGCCAGTGTTACAATCATAGCGATATAACACTAGAGGGGACAGTCATTTGCATATCTGTATAGGCTACTGTGGATTTTAAGTTGATTCAAGTGTAGAGATGTTTGTTTTTACTGTAGTAGCCTACTTGTTTGCATGATGGCATCTATAGAAATTATTTCTTTATGGATTGTAATCTTAATTGTAGGCTAAGATGTCATGCCAGTAAAGTTAAAAAAAAAAAAAAAAATGTGAGGGCCTATGTCCATTATTACCTGCTTAAATTGGCTTAAAGCTGTCACACTAACAACTTAATGGCATTAAATTTGCCTTTTATTGTATATTTTATCTGGGTGTATTGTTAGGTGTGTTTCAGGGTTGCTGATATTTAATTGCTGCCAACATCTGTCTATTGCTACAACAACAGATCATTTGGGGGGTTTACATGAAAAATAAGCAGATTTTCATGTATACTCTTAATACAACTACTCAGTACCAAAGAAATCTGAGAATTATAATGTCTTCTTGAGGATTCATAGGATTCATAGTTTCTGTAAAGTAAATGCACCATTAAAATACTTCCACAAGATAATCTTTATGATTGAAAACCTAATTACTTAACATAACTTAGCTATTTTTATCTACAAACTACAAAAAATGCTCATGTTTGGTTCCATTTTAGACAGTCGTAGTTGTCTTGCATACAGTGAGCTAAATAAAAAGTAGTAGTGATGTCTCAATACAAAAAATATTAGCATTATAATGGCAGCATAAGGCACTATCACCACTGTTTCCAATTACAGTCAGCTGAGAAGTTGACCCAGGTAAGATGGCTACCATATGGTCCCATTCCAGAATAGGAATTCTCTATGACAGGTCCCCTCTAGTGTTATATCTATGGCTCTGTGTCTCTGTTGCTCTGAAACTTTCTTGCGATTCCCAATAATAGGTTTTTAGGTTAGCATGCCTATGCAAAATCATGAATGTAAGTACCTCAATGCTGAAATCTAGTAATATCACATAATTTTACATTTTTGGTTTATACAGGGTTGCTGTTTCTTGACTTAATCCAAGAGGTTAGGTGGTGTAGAAATGCAGGAAATTTGTTTTAAATTACTATTTTTTTTTTCTGGGGAAGTAGCCCTATATTTTTCCATTTTAACTTTTATTTAGGCTACAAGAGCTTACATTGAACAGTTACGTGCTCAACATTTAAGATCGTGCTTTAAATGAAGACTTTTAGAATATTTAATTCTTGTGCACAGAGCCGCCAGAGACAGTTTTCTCTTGGTTTGGTGGCAAGTGGCAGCCACAGCAGTAAGCATAGCCGTCCTGTGGGGGGTGGAGGTGGAGCAGAGCAGCTATGATTGGCTCAAACTCCACCAGGATTTCAAAAGCAAACTAAATGCGCGATTTGAGTGGCTGACTAGGATCTAGCATCGCGAGACTGTGGTTGATTGCTTCTCCCCCGCTTGAATTCAAACAGTGGCTCACAGCTACACTGATTGCAACAGCGTCCTTCTCAGGTGAGGTTAATTTTATGAATTCGTTGTCGTATTTGGATTCGGAGAATAATACTTTCCTTCATGTGGTAAAAGAAATTAAATTGAATATGTGTGGGGGTTATAAAACGTCTGAGCAAAGGTGCAGTTTCAGTCTGGTTCTCTTCCTAAGAAGGCTACATTAATTCCACAATTTATCTGTTTTCGTATTGAGAGCTGGACACCATTTTCTCCTCAAATGTGAGTAATTAATCTGATTAGGGTAGGTTTGCCAATCCTCGCGGATTGGCCGGGAGACTAAATTGTTTTGAATTTTGCATAATGTTTGTTTAACCAAACAGGCGATGTGTGTGTGCGTCGGGTACGTTGGCCGTCGTGTGCATCCACTGACTTTTTGCTGGGCTGTGCTTTATACATATTTACTGTGTTGTTTTTCTTAGTTGTAGGTTTCATATTTAGCAATTGACAATGTGTGCTGATGGTAAACGGGACATGTACGTTGCGCACTTGGCATTGCGTAATGGTGAGGGGAACACGTAGATTTTGGCATTTAACATTGCGTAAATGCATGTCAGCAATGGAAGGAAGTCATGTGCAAATTTTCATAATAGATCATCCTATTTTCTAGTTTTGCATGGTAACTCTGTGTGTTTGAGAGAGAGAGAGAGAGAACTGATTGATGCTGTGCATCATGGCGAGGCAATAACAATGGCATCATGTTATTCGTTTTTGTGTTTGTCTGTGTGTTAAACCTATAAACCAGGCAATTTGTACCAGATAGAGTTATGTTGACAAAATACCAGCTCTGGAAAAAAAATACCAGCTCTGGAAAATTGTATATCCTACTATATGGTGTAATAATGTGCTCATTTAACTGTTATGGTTGTGCATCGTTACATAGTTTTAACTGCTGTTTTGTGTATAGTATTCAGCAGTTTATCTCTTTGTTAATAGATTGAGATACAGCTTGCGCCTCTTCACTGATCCTTCTCAGGTGAGTCACCTGACAAACGTTGTGCTCATAAAAATGGCATTTTAAAACAAGGGTGTAATGGCTACATACTGATTTGGTACAGGGCCTCAGTTCGGCTACACCTTTAATTGACTAGGGGGCGACATAGCTCAATCAGTTGCAGATGATGTCTATGTTGCTTTGCAGCAGATGCTTTAACGTTACAACTGCCATATTTTAAATGAAAGACATGACAGGAGAGGAAAGAATTATTACACACAAATGACCTGACATTTGAAGTATCTGAACGTTTATTATAGGCAAGTGTAACTTTATGACAATATAA